>NC_133776.1:22662571-22734446 GCF_003597395.2 Chelonoidis abingdonii
GGCAAGGTTTTGGGGGGACCAGAGTGTACCAGGCACTGGAATTCCTGGTTGGTGGTAGCGCTACAGGTTCTAAGCTGGGAATTAAGCTTAGAGGAATTCATGCTGGTACCCTATCTTTTGGAGGCTAATGTTCAAGGTGGGGAATTGTACCATGACACGTCCCCCTTAAGGACATTTCCAGAACTGCCATTTGGGCGTTTGAAAATACGTTTGCAAAACATTGTCCTCTTATACTGGGACCCATCACTGATACACGTGTGAGCAGAGCTGTTCTATCTACTGCATTCCTTCTAGATCTGAAGTCCCTACCTCCTTGAGAGGTACTGCTTTTCAGTCATCTACAGTGGAGCACCCACAGGGACACCTCTCGAAGAAGAAGAGGAGATTACTCACCTGTGCAGTAACTGATGTTCTTTGAGATGTGTCCCTGTGGGTGCTCCACTCCCCACTCTTCTCCCCTCTACTTCAGAGTTGGGGCGGCCTCAGTTGTAGAGAAGGAACTGAGGAGTTCGGCCATGCATGCGCACTATTAAGACAAGACTGATATGTGAAGCAGGCTCCACGCATGTGCGGCCTATACAGGTACTGCTGTAAAAATCTCCAAATAGCAGTGCAGAGGTGCACTGACACCTACAGTGGAGCACCCACAGGAACACTCATCTTGAAGAATGTCAGTTAGTGCACAGGTAAGTAACTTCCTCTTCTCGTGTCTTGCCTTAAATACTCCTGTTAATAAATCCCAGAATGATGTTTGCTTTTTTTGCAACAGCGTTACACTGTTGACTCATATTTAGCTTGTGGTCCACTATGATCCCCAGATCCCTTTCCTCAGTACTTCTTCCAAGGCAGTCATTTCCCGTTTTGTATGTGTGCAACTGATTATTCCTTCCTAACTGGAGTACTTTGCATTTGTCCTTATTGAATTTCATTCTATTTACTTCAGACCATTTCTGCAGTTTGTCCAGATCATTTTGAATTTTAATCCTATCCTCCAAAGCACTTGCAACCCCTCCCAGCGTGGTATCATCCATAAACTTTATAAGTGTACTCTCTGTCATTATCTAAATAATTGATGAAGATATTGATGAACAGAACTGGACTCAGAACAAATCTGTGCAGAACCCCACTTGTTATGCCCTTCCAGCATGACTGTGAACCACTGATAACTATTTTCTGGGAATGATTTTCCCACCAGTTATGGACCTATCTTATAGTAGCTGCATCTAGGTTATATTTCCCTAGTTTGTTTATGAAAAGATCATGCGAGACAGTATCAAAAGCCTTACTAAAGTCAAGATATACTACATTTACCGTTTCCCCCCATCCACAAGGCTTGTTACTCTGTCAAAGAAAGCTATCAGGTTGGCTTGACATGATTTGTTCTTGACAAATCCATGTTGACTGTTGTTTATCACCATATTGTCTTCTAGGTGTTTGCAAATTGCTTGCTTAATTATTTGCTCCATTATCTTTCCACTTACAGAAGTTAAGCTGACTGATCTGTAATTCCCCAGGTTGTCATTATTTCCCCTTTTATAGATGGGCACTATATTTGCCCTTTTCCAGTCTTCTGGAATGTCTCCCGTCTTCCATGACTTTTCAAAGATAAATGCTAATAGCTCAGATATCTCCTCAGTCAGCTCCTTGAGTATTCTAGGATGCATTTCATCAGGCCCTGGTGATTTGAAGATATCTAACTCATCTAAGTAATTTTTGACTTGTTCTTTCCCTATTTTAGACTCTGATTCTACCTCATTTTCACTGGTATTCACTATGTTAGACATTCAGTTGCCACCAGCCTTGTGGGTGAAAACCGAAACAAGTCATTAAGTACCTCTGCCATTTCCACGTTTTCTGTTATTGTCTTTCCCCCCTCATTGAGTAACGAGTCTACTCTGTCATTGGTCTTCCTCTTGCTTCTAATGTATTTGTAGAATGTTTTCTTGTTTCCTTTTAGGTCCCTGACTAGTTTGATCTCATTTTGTGCCTTGGCTTTTCTAATTTTGTCCCTACATACTTGTGTTAATTGTTTATATTCATCATTTGTAATTTGACCGAGTTTTCACATTTTGTAGGACTCTTTTTTGAGTTTTAGATCATTGAAGATGTTCTGGTTAAGCCAGGGTGGTCTGGCAGTGGATTCTGGGAGATTTTGAGACTTAAGGGAACCTAGGTGTGAGTAGAAGTGAAACTCCAGTAATCCCATAGGAAAAATGCCTGATTTCCCTGGAGTAGCAAATGTGAATACAAAAACACATTTACGATGGCAGAATAGCTGTTGTACCGATGTCAACTGCACCATGTGTTTAAAATCAGTTACAAAAATCATAGTTGTAGTATAGACAGTCCTGTAGGGCTAAATCTTACCTTGAGATGTTTATGGGCAGCTCCCATGGAATTTATTGTGAGCTGTGTGCATCTGATGTCAAACTTATGTTTATTAGATTGATCATTGGACTTACTGTGAATCTGTATTGGTTTGCTCATGGATCCTATTACTCAGTTTCTTAACTAATTAATTTCCTTAAGTCTGTATATGACAAGTCATTCATTTTGTTATGTTCCCCTATATATGCTGTTCTTCTCTATTCCCAGGCACAGGCACAGTGTACTCCGTTTAGATAAACAAAAATATTTCAGTATGGTCTATGACAACACACTGGTTCGTACCTTTCTCTAAGATTAACTCTGATCAACCCCATTACTTTCTAGATTTTAATAGGAGTAAAATTATATTGGTGAGGTGTTTCAGGTTCTATAAACATGAAATAATAATCTTGATCTAGTTAACCACAAATTAGGAATAGATGCACAAAACTCCACCTTCAGCAGACTAATAGTCAAGTCTTAGCATATGAATGTTTGCACAGGGAAAGACTGGAATTCAAAGTGGAAACAAAATTGTTTAAAAATATTTAATCTTTGCTCACCAAGATCTCTCTGTCCATGCTGCTTTAATGAGTTTATGATGTGCAAACAACCAAACTTTCTTCCACAATGGGAAAATGTTGGAGCAGCACATTCCATCTTTGGCTTAGCTGGATATAGCACAGCATAAGACAGCCCCAGTACCTGGAGCCTTTGCTTCGCACCAGAGAGATCCTTTTTTTTTCTTCTCTCCCCCCTGCGAAAGCTTGGGCAGTAACTGGGAGAAAATGTATTTGTTTTCAGAGTCTTTAAACATAATTTTCATACAATCCTGGGAATTATCACCTCAACAACGTTCTTCAGTGATGACTTTAAACACAGATGTAAGACTGATATAAAATGGTGCATTTAGGAAATATATCAGTCTCAAGGAGACTTATTAGTCATTTCTTTGAAAACTGTTTTTTAAGATCTCCTGTTGTCCAACTGTTGCTGAACAACTAGTTTCTAGTTCAATTAACAATCTTTGTTTCAAACTGCATTTTTTGGAGTAGATTGTATTTCACTAAGTACAATTGTACTCATCTGTATCTGTCTCCAAAATTTTTTGATTTATAATTCAGGCAGTAGCTTTCCTTTAAATGTAAAGAATTACTTAAAATATAAAATTTTATAGTTGATGGCTATAAACAATAAACTGTATATTCCATGGTTAAAGTCTGTATATTTATCTTGATATTTTGATTACAAAACACATAAAATTTGGTCCCATTAGATTCTCTTAATAATAAAAAGAAATACAGATAGAATACTTCAGATTGATATTAAACGTGTAAAAGTCCCACTTTGAGCTAACAAAAACTAAAAGTAATAGTTCATGACATGAATTCCAATAAAGAACTGTATTTCACAATTGTCACTGTCCCACTACCTGGCAATAAATTTAACTGCCTTAAAATCAAGCTGCAAGTTTAAAAAAAGTCTCAAATGTTTTTCCTGTAACACAAAATATTTAATGCATTAATACAGGCTGAAAACTTGCAGACTCAGTGTATTGGTAATAGAATATATATCCTTTAACTTAAACTGTAGGTTGCCCATGGAGCCATCTGGAAGAGGAGCATAGTATATATATTGTCATCATGCTCCTTGTCACTAACTCCAAACAATAATATATTCCCCTCAGTCTTCAGTTACACAAAACACGTTTCATCCACTTTGTTTTGCAACATTTCTTGGACAGAATGAATAGAAAAAGGCAAGTAGATGAATGTGTCTTTCTTGTAGAGTATGAATTATGGCTGACAATTAACCTTAATTGTCCAGTTTTTTCTGTAGTTCAGGACATTACAAACCTTACAGATTTGATGCTGCTCCCAGGTCAGTTGAAAAACTCCCATTGACCTGAATGGTATTTGACCAAGTCCTACATCAGCATCTTTTTATGCTTTCACTTGTTTACATTATTTAGGTATCACTGATTAAGGCAAATTTGCAGTTCTGTGCATGATTTCCATCAGTACTACAATGGAGTTTACTTATCTTCATAAGATAATTTCCCTTGACAAAAACAACGAGGAGTCCGCGGGCACAGATACAGGCATAAATATATATTGGCACATGAAGAGAAGGGAGCTACCTTACAAGTGGAGAACCAGTGTTGACAAGGCCAATTCAGTCAGGGTGGATGTGGTTCACTCTCAATAATTGATGAAGAGGTGTCAATACCAAGAGAGGGAAAATTGCTTTTGTAGTGAGCCAGCCACTCCAAGTCCCCATTCAAGCCCAAGTTAATGGTGTTAAGTTTGCAAATGAATTGTAGCTCTGCAGTTTCTCTTTGAAGTCTGTGCCATTCATGTGCCAGTATATCTATGCCTGTATCTGTAATTTTCATTCCATGCATCTGAAGAAGTGGGTTTTTTACCAATGAAAGCTTATGCCCAAATAAATCTGTTAGTCTTTAAGGTGCCACCGGACTCCTTGTTGTTTTTGTGGATACAGACTAACATGGCTACCCCTCTGATACTTTCCCTTGACAATTAGTGTTAAGTTTTCCATCCTCAAAATCTCTTTAACTAATCGATCTTACAGTGCGGCTGTGATTTTTTGTGGATTATGTACTATAGGATCTATAGTGGTATTAAGTTTACATTAGGGAGTTACCTGAGGAATGCAAGATTAAATGCATCATTGCATTCTTACTTTAGAAGTTTAGGCCATCTGGATTAGCAGGTGTTAAGTAGTACTAGATATGGAAGCTTCCCACTGTCATTACCTAGTTAATGAAATTAATACAGTGTTGCTGAATTTACAATGAGATGCTTTAAATACTTTGTATTCTTGTTGTGACTGTAATTTACTATATGTACCTTGCACATCCAGTGCTTCATCATGACCAAACGATTCCTGGATTGTATGCTAATGGGCGTTTTAAGATTTATTTCATGAGTATTATAGTAGCTTGTGTAATAATGTTTCATTTACACTTAACCTGTTGATGCTTACCTCCAATAGTATTACCTGTGAACACTTGGGGTATGTCTGCACTACCCGCCGGATCGGCAGGCAGCAATCGATCCAGCAGGGATCGATTTATTGCATCTAGTCTAGATGCGATAAATCGACCCCTCAGTGCTCTCCCGTCGACTCCTGTACTCCAGCGCCACGAGAGGAGCAGGCAGAGTCGATGGGGGAGCAGCAGCAGTCGACTCACCACAGTTAAGACACGTAGCTGAAGCTGCGTAACTTAGATCGTTTCCCCCCACACACATCGCTTGTGTAGACCAGGCCTTGGTCTAGTTGGGCTGCTGCTGCTGAAACTGTTGCTACTGCTGGTCAAATGTGAGTGATTGTCTCCATGAAAACACTATCTGTGTATTGTAAGGCTGCTCATCCAGTCTATGTATTCGTTTGGATTTTCACATTTCTGCATAATTTCCTTTAATATTTGTGGGAAATCTGTCTTTTTACTATCGAATCATCTGACTTGTAGGAAAAGTGGATTTTTAACACTGGATTGGAAGAATCACTTGAGAATATACAGTAAGAAATAGTCAAGCAGGGAGTGTACTGGATGGCTTAATACAGTGGTTCTCAAAGCCTGTCTGCCACTTGTTCAGGGAAAGGCCCTGGCGGGACAGGCTGGTTTGTTTACCTGCCGCGTCCGCAGGTTCTGCCAATTGTGGCTCCCACTGGCTGCAGTTTGCTGCTGCAGGCCAAAGAGGGCTGCGGGAAGGGCGACCAGCAAATCCTTTGACCCGCGCTGCTTCGCGCAGCCCCCATTGGACTGGAGCGGCAAACCGCGGCCAGTGGGAGCCTTTATCGGCTGAACCTGCTGATGCGGCAGGTAAACAAACCGGCCCGGCCCGCCAGCAGCTTTCTCTGAACAAGCAGCGGACTAGCTTTGAGAATCACTGGCTTAATAGGTCCTTTTCTTCTCTAATGTCCATGATTCTGAGGGGAAAAAATGAACACATAGAAGACCTGATGGATGTTTTATATATGATTTTGTCATTTTCTAACAGCATTTTCAATGCCTATGTTCAAATAGAGGCTTTGCATAATATTATGGAGATCAACAGCACTTTGTTCTTGTTGTTTGCTCTCTGAAAGGTCTACCAGAAAACCCTCTGTTTTTTAAAGCATTTTCAGTTATTTTTTGTCTTTGTTACTGACTTATTTAAAGACTGAAAATGTTTGTCCAGTCCAATATGTAAAATAAAGCATGAGAAAGCTGTGAATATGATTAAACATATTTCAAGCTTGTTATAACATAAACCATTTAAACTTTGCTGTTGTGGTTACCATGATGTTATCAGATGTCTTCATGTGTGTATTGCCTTCTAGGCAGTTCACAGTTAACTGAGTAAACATTTTTATCTGTGAGATTGCATATACATACTCATGTGATCAAGCTATCCAAAGAATAAATTCCTTTTTGTATACAAGCATGCAATGAACTGCATTTATTTTTCTCCTTTGACTACCTCATTTGAACTCTGCCCACTAATCCATTTCTGCTGGCACTACATTTAATATTTCAAACCTTTGAGAAGCTCTCCAACAGTGTCTACTACTACTTACTTAAAAAAAAAAATCCCACAAAAAATGTATGCTTGCAGTAGTCAGTCCTTGACCCGGGATAGTCTTAAAGTCTGGTGTCTTATTGCTTCCTAATGCTAGAAATATATGCTATGCTGTACTTCTGGAATTTGTGAAAGATATAGTATTGTTATCTAGCTCAGGTGGATTGTGGCATAACAGCCTTTAAAATTATAACACTCTAATGCCCTCATGTAGAGCTCTTTAACAAATAATTTGATACACCTGTCATCCTGAGATCTGTACATGGAAACTCAGGCAGCCTGTTGTTGCAGGCAGGGGTAAATTCACAATAGGGCCAGGACATGAAAAATGACCAAAAGAAAAAATGCCTAAAATAACTTTTCTTCTTTGAGTGCTTACTCAAGCCTATTCTGTTGTAGGTGTGAGTGCTCACCACATGCATTGGTGCCGGAAGTTCTTCCTTTGGTGGTATCCATAGGGGACCGGCTCTGGTGCCCTCTGCAGTGGCATGCATATGCACCAGTGTAAAGGGCACCGCTGGCTCCCCTCTCCCTCAATTCCTTGTTACTGCCAGTGACAGTGCTGGAACATCTCCTTGCCTCAGAATACTTTCCTATCTCAACTGTGCCTCGTAGCAAATTTGTTGTATATAGTTGTTAAAATTTGCATAGTTAATAGTTCCCTTGGTGTTAAGTTAGAATTAGTTAGTTCTTTGAGTGCTTGCTCATGTCCATTCCATATTAGGTGTGTGTGCTCGCCACATGCACCGATGCCAGAAGTTTTTCCCTCAGCAGTATCCGGAAGGAACTGAGGGAGGGGACAGCCGGCAGCACCCTTATACTGGTACATATGCGCACCACTCCAGAGGTCATCAGAGTCGGTCTCCTATGGATACCGCTGAGGGAAAAACTTCTTGCACTGGTGCATGTGGTGAACACACACACCTACAATGGAATGGACATGAGCAACACATCTCGAAGAACAACAGTTCTCTTCCCCCTAGAGAAATTGCTTCTGCTGGTCCCTGCTCTTGGGGGAAAAGTGCAATAAGCCCTAGACTTATTTAGAAAACAGTGATCATTGAGGTCATGCGTATTCCATCTTACAGATACAAATGATTAATTTGAAGTTATTTAAGGGATTGGAACACCTGGCTACCTCAGTTGCTCCTATTGTTCCAGACAGCAGGTCTTGGAATCTTTGTTCTATTTAGCTACTTTTCAGGATAGTTTGTTCCTGCTCTTATTTTTCTTTTATTTTTATTTGTATTAGTTATAGTACTATATAAATATTTTTAAAAATATAGTTTAGCATTAGTTTAGTCTTTAAGGTACTTAGCTTTGGGTCATTGTATAGTTCTAAGCCAGTTATTGTTGAGGCTGTTTCAGGACTCCAATTCCTCCTTGGTCTGATCTTTGGTCCAGCTTGAAGCTGATCATCTTCATGGCATGCCTGGGTAAAAAATTCTGAATTAAACAGGATATATCATTTGGAAAGAAAGGCCTGTTTGTACTTTTGTTGAAGTCAGTAGTAAGTGTTGCCAATGCCTTTAGTGGAAGCTGGCCCCAAATGTCCAGAACAGACCAACATTTTAGACAATTTTAATTCCGCAGAGAAGGGCACTCTCCAGCATGATAGTCAGTTTGTACCAGCTTTTACCCTTTGGTGCTGAGTGGACTTTCAAATATAAGAGGGGGTCAGAAGTAGGAATTCCTTGGTTTGAGGCTCTTTTGATTCAGTGTTAATTCCATATGTATTATAGTTTTGGGGCAGTGAAATGGCACAAACTAATTTAAGATAGTCAAGTCCAGAGAAAACTGAGAGGAACCTAACCAAAGTAGTTGAATGTGCAACATAGTGTCAAATGCAGTTCAATGTTGATAAATGCAAAGTAATGCACATTGGAGGGAAACATTTAAACTATTCATATACTGTACAGGATTCTCAATCGTATCAGGAGAGGAAAGGGTTTGGACACCAATATGGATAGCCAAATTGAGCTTGGCTCAATCAATGTACAGTTGTGACAGAAAACAACCCAAGCTGTTGCAATCCATAAGGAATGGGATGGAGAAAATTTGGGTAATATTATGATGCCATCATATAAATCAAACATGCTGCCTCAACTAGAATAGAGCATATGGTACTGCTCACCCTATTTCAAAAGGGATGTTACAGAATTAGAGAGCATTTAGAGAAGGGTGACTAAAGTGAACAGGGACATGTGAAAAGTGAAATTGAAAAGACTGGGATTGTTTATCTTAAAAAGGAGAAAGTAAAAGGGGACAAAATAAAATAATGAATGTCTAGAGAAGGTAGATTGTGAACTTCTATTCTCCCTGTCTCAACTTAAGAACAGAGGGACATTACATTAAATTAAAAGGTGGCAATTTCAAAACTGATGAAAGGAAATACTTTTTCACAAAAAGCTAGCAAGATTCAAAAAAAGATTAGACATGTGAATATCAAGAATACTCAGAGTTATAGTGAATGCTCACCTAAATTTTTACGATATAGTAAACTTCATGCTTATGTTTTTAAACTAATCTAGCAATTAGGAACTGGGAGGTTTCTTGTGCTTTCATCTGAGGTGGCTGGTGCTGGCCAAATGGAGACAAGATACTAGATTAGATGGGAATTCCTATGTTCCTATGAAATAATGGGGTTTAAGCATCATATGTAAACAGTATTTTTATTTTAATCAGTTTTTTAAACTTGGGAGAACAATATGCTATGGTAATGGGCACCATACATAAATAAGATATCTAATTTTCTAACTTAACTTTGTTTAGGCAAGTTCCATTTGATTTCAAAGATAGGAAGAGTGGAAAAAAGTGTAGAGGCTCACTGTGGAGCTGTACTTGCAGGAAGATGGAATTATGAAGGAACAGCGTTGGTTACAGGTAAGAGTTTTTCCTTAAAGATGGAAATTAAAATAATAAAAAGTCCCTTCCAAGAGAGCATAATTTAAAGATATGAGGTTAATATGCTAAATAGGTTCAAAAGAAGGGAATAGTACACCACTTATGTATTAGGGGCAGGGGTTGTGTACAGGGCCACTTAGTGCGTGTCAAGCCAGGGCATAAATCTACAGCACACTAGTCTGCCAGACACTAAGTGGCTGTGTGGACCCTGCTGCCAGGCACAAAAAGTGCATAGAGAGTGCTCTTTGATTTACTCCTATTTTTGTGGTGGCAGTGTCCACACATCCACTTAGTGTGTGGGAAGCTGATGCATCGTAGATTCACACCCCAGCTTGCTACGCACTGAATTGCCTTATGGACAAACACTTAAGTTATTAAACAATTCAGTTTATGGAATACAAGTAATTACTTCCTCTGAGGGATAAATCCGGTTGAATTTGTATAGAGGCAACATTGAGGTGAATCCTTGACATTTATTTAGAAGCTGCAGATTGAAATTTCATAAACTTAATTGCAGTTACACCAAATTTGGATAGATAAAATTGAATCTATGAGTCTACAAACAAGAGACCCAGCATTAAATCTATAAGAAAAAGAGCAGTAATTCAAGAATAGGGACACTACGTTGTTGATTTTAATGAATTTAACTGAATCAATTAATATATTTAAAAATAAGAAAAGTGATTTACAGTTAAGATAATGTTCTTATGGTTAATGGATAGTTAGGCAGTGATAACTCATTAATACCAGTTAAAAAGAATGAATTTTTAATGTATTTTTTATGCAAAAGGCAATCAGAAGTAATTTTGAAAATGTAAAATGTTCATTTTCAAATGTTTAAATGTAATTTTTTTGTACTTTTATACTTTTTTGTTTTAATTATTTTTTACTTATGAAATTAGATAAATAGCACTATCATTGGCTGGCTTACATTCTAGGTAGTTACTGTGTTGTATATTAAACATTTAATGTGTGGGCACGCACTTGCATACATTAGTGACTACTGTAGTAAAGATTGCCTAAGTGTTTCCACTTTAAACCCATCTTGAGTTGCTCAGCTTTTTGAGACTTTTCACTTTTGGGGGCTGGCATTTTTCAGGTCTTGGACTCCACTCACATTGAATCTCTCTGTTTTTAGAAACGTAAGTGTAGCGGTGTCTGCTCCTGGTCATTCCACAAACTCAGCCAAAGTACATGCACCAGTGCTCTTTTATTGTTTGTGCCTATCCCCACCACCTGCTATTTACATATCTTACAGACCAATACCCTGGGAGACCGCTAGCTTCTCTTGCCAGCAGAGATCTAGAGCTCCGTGCTCCTCCCTTTCCTGTCTCTCCCCTTCTGCTTCCTCCCAGCCAGCTTTATATAGCAGACTGGCCACTCAGGCCCGAAGATGCACCCCCTTGAGTGATTAGGGTGTGGCTTCCCCCGCCAGTCCTAACTAATCCTCCTTTTAAGCAGAGCTGGGCTAACAGGGGCCTGGCTTGGATCTCCTAGCCAGCACCCTGTTACAGTAAGCAAAAGGTTTGGCTGTTTTTGAGTAGAAAGTTACAATAAATAAAAATCCCCCTCACCCCCCACCCCTAAAAAAATCCCTCCAGTGCTCAAACAAAAAGGAAGCAGAAGAAGAATGTTCTTGTAACTGTTTTGAATGGTTCAAAAGCCAAATCTGTTGTAAATAGAAAAGTTAAATTTGGTAGATAAATAGTCCTCATGGAGTAGAAGTGACTTTGTGTTCTGGTGATAATTTATTTTCAACTATCTGAGTTAGAAAACTTTGCAAATAGAACTGTGCTGTACATTTTTAATGATGATAGCACTTTAAAGTAACATTTGGCATGAAGGTAGGCTGCAGTGTGTGTATACAAACTTTGCTGCATAGTGGATATGCATATGAATGAGGAAATGCTCCAAAAGGCTCAGACTCCATACTTTAGGATTTTGGGGAATGTGCAATTTAATTATGGAAATCAAGCTTTTAAAGTTGAGAGTTCCTACAAACTTCATCCTCAAATTTCACCATTCACCAAGTATAAATCACCAGTTTAACCTCGAAGGCCTGATACTACTCTCTTTTGATCTACAGCAACTTAAGGATATCAGGTGTGGGTTATTGAACTGTAAGCAAATGAGTAGTACTAGTAATGATGAATAGGGGACTTGGAGCTAGGGGGAGAGTTGGGTAATTATTGGCTTTCCCTTCTCAGAAAGCATTGTCAGGCAAGATAACCACAGGACTCTGGGTAGAAAAGAAGCTGCGATGACAGCAGCAGAAAAGCAGTTTAAATATGTTTTCCATAAGACACATTCTTTCTAACTAGCAAATAAATAAATGAATAAATAAGTAGAACTAACCCTAAGTGTACCTAAATTTTTAAATGTCATATATTTTAATTTTTTTTAATTTTGAAAGAAACATGATGACTTTCTGTTGTTTACAGTTGGTGAAGATGGACAAATAAAAATCTGGTCTAAAAGTGGAATGCTAAGATCCACTTTAGCACAGCAAGGTAAGTTAATTTATTTCTAAAGTTTGGATTTAAATGTTTAATTTCAGCTATATATAATATGTTCTAGTACCTTCACTTAAATCTGGTGGTAGTTGCTTAGATCAGGATATTAGGGCTTGACTCAACTTCCATTAAAATCAAAGGGAATTTTTCTGTTGACTTCACCGGAAGTTAGATCAGGTAGTATTCTTTGAGAGGCAAGCCTTCTTTGAAAGCCTTTCGCATCTGAAAACTGTAGGCACCATTCTGAATCTTGAAACTAAATTCACAGAAAATGTTGTTTCGTACTTCCATAGAGTTTAAGGCCAGAAACCATAATTTGATCGTCTAGTCTGACCACCTGCATATTGCAGACCTTTAAATTTCATCCAGTTACCCCTATACTGAGCTCAATAACTTGGGTTAGACTAAAGCATTTCAGTCTTCAGAACCTTTAAATTGTTTTGTACCACAGGCAGAAAACAGGTGACAGTACCCAGGACCCCTGCAATGGCAGGGAACTGGTTAGGTGTGAGAATGATTTGGGTGAGATGGTGCAGCAGGCAGTCAGTGCCCCATGTTGCAAAGAAAAGTGAAAAATCCCCAGGGTCCCTGCTTGCCCCAATTCCAAATGGCTCTTGACATGTCCAATATGATGTCCAGATCAATGGCCACTGCACTGGCTATGCAGAGATTTTACTAGTTCAGGCTTCAGGGATCCCACGTGAGGCCAGGTCACTATAAAAGAACTGCCCTTTGAGGGTAACAAACCCTTTAATAGAAGCACCAACCATGTCTTGCATACTTTAAAAGACTTGTGGGTTGCACTGAAATCTCTGGGCCTGTGTGTCCTGGCTCCCAAGAGGAAATTCCCAAGACAACAGTTACAACATTATAGGGGTAGGCACTAGACTCAGCTATCCACAACAGCGTGTCTTGAAACCCCTAAGAAAGAGAGAGCATTTCCAGTGCAGATGAACCTCAGCTTCCTCCTTGACTGCCTCTCCATCCTGGACTCTGGGGCAATGTCAATTTTGAAACACAAGTTATGAGTCTTATAGAACCAACCTCTTCTTCCATTACACTCTCCCTTTGGCAATCATCTCTCCCATTTCTAGAATGCCTGGTTAGGGGTAACGTTGGACCAGTGGTCCTCAAGATCATCAAGGGAGATTATTGTATACAGTTTGAGGCTGTTCCCATCCCTTCCCCTCCATCCATAACCCTCTTCAGGGACCTCTCCCGTGAGAATCTAATGAAGCAAGAAATAAACTCCCCGATACAACTGGAAGTGTTGGAGGAGGTACCTCAGAAGTTCAGAAGCAACCAATTTTTTTTGTCATTTGTGACCATTTCTCAGGGTGCCCTGGACTGCAAGTTACTTTGTTACTCCCCTTCCTCCAGTGTGAGGGAATCTTTTTTGTGGTAGCTGGATGTCAGTTCCCCGACATGGTCAGCCCTTCAGCCATTCAAGCACTCACCTCAGAAGTCTGCCTGCCCCTACTTTCCCTTGCAGGTTAACAATAGGTGCACCCAGATCCTGAGCCACTCTGAAAGTGCCCTCTCTTAAGTGTCCAGCCCCTATCACTGGGCACTCACAGTAGTAAACAGGTTCACTACTCCCAAGAGAATAGTGTGTGTGTATACACACACTCTCTCTCTTTTCCCTCCGTACAGAGGAATAGTGCATGCACACACACACACACACACACACACTCTCTTTCCCCCTCAAGGGAATAGTATACAAACACACATGCACACTCCAGCTTGTTTGATTCAGCTGTCAGTTCCAATATAACACAGCACTGTAATCTATTTGTAGTAAAAACAAATACAAGTTTATTAACAAAAGTAAAGATTTAAGAGATAGTTAGTTTAGGGTAATAAGAACAATAGGTCACAAATAAAACAGAAGTATAACATGTTTCTGCTAGACTAACACTTAAATTTAACAGGCTTACCTTGTCTAAAGTAATTTCTCGCTTAAGCCCTTTCTTGCAGCATTTAAACTGCAGTTGGTTGAGATCTTGTTTTCACTGCCTGGTTACCCCCTCAAGTGCAGGATAAAAGAGGGATCTTTGTACCATCCTCTTATTCCCCTAAAGTATACTGTTTTTGTCCCCTAGACGCAGGGTGACTCCCTGTGCTTTTCCTCCTGAAGTGTTGGGTCCATCCTGTCCACCTGTTTCTCCTATTAACTTTCACATGTAAATGGGCCTATTTTGTGTTTGTTTTTACAGTGCTTGATCTACATATGAATTGAGGCTGGTGATTCCATGTCCATTTGGTAAAAGCAGCTTGCCAGCCCTGCCTGTTGACACACTTTAAAACATTTTTGGAAAGTACATATGACTCCTTACACATTGACCTTACATACCTCTTGGAATGCTTATGATGACCAGTATGATATGAGCTTTCATTTGATACCTCAAACCAGGGGTCCCCAATGTGGTGCCTGCAGGCGCCATGGAGCCCGCCGGGGTGTCGAAGTGCACCCGCATACTGGCCAGCGGACGAGCATACGCCGAAATGTTGCCTACAAGCTGCATCATCCAGAGGCATTGCCACCGAAATGGCGCCGAAAATCGGCGGAATTTTGGCAGCAACGCCTCTGGATGACACAGCTTGTCGGCGGCATTTCGGCGGCTACACCTACTGACGTTGCCACTTGTCGGTGGAATTTTGGCAGATGCTCATCCACCGCCACTGTCCTCCATGGCTCGTCGTCTGGCACCTGCCAGACAAAAAAGGTTGGGGACCACTGCCTCAGACCTATTTTTAGGTAAATACTATGAAAGCAATGTGTTGTATAGTGAGTTTTTCAGGCCTGATAAGTGTTGCTGACACAGAATAGTGACCTCTTTGGCAGTTGGCACCAGTTGACCTCTGTTTCACACCTGCCCACTGATGTTGATCTCCATCAATAGATTTCTTACTACAATAGACTAAATCAATCAATTATGGTCTCACCTCAGCACTCAGATGAGGACTTGCCACGTGACTTCACTTATGCCTTCTGCATGGGTCATTGAGATCTATATATCTGCCAAAAAGACACACCATGGGCCACTGGTTACAGACCTCACAGAGTTCTCTCCTCCTTAAACCGATGGACTTATTCAACCAAGGTATACAAAGGAATGTCCTTCTTACTGGCACAGCCAGCCAAGATACAGGCCATGGACTCTTCCATTCAAGGTTTGGGGGAACTCATATGGCATGGCTGAAGATTCTGGGGATATATTTGTCTCAGGAGATCACCCTCCACATAAATGTCTTGGAACTCAAGGCTATCAAATTCTTCTATAAGGCCTTCTCACCCCTACTCAAAGACCTGAGGATTCATGTCCTCATGAACAATACATGGTGGTGCACTCCATCAACTGGCAAAAGTACTAAATCCTCCCCTCTTGAGACCTTGGGACCAGTACATTGAACATCATATTAAATCAGTGGGTCCGCAGCTCCGGAGCCTCTGGAACACACTGGCAGACTGCATTAGTAGAGGCCTGGAAACCACAAGTTGTCCCTCGAGACCAGAAGACATCCAAAAGGACTTCGGAGATGGTGGTTTCCACAGGTGGACCTGTTTGCAAGGATTTTTACTGCCAAATGTATTGCTCCAAAGGAAGTGCGAGCTAAGGCTTCATATCAGATTATTTTCGGTTCCCATGGACTTCTAGCTTTTCCTTGTATCCCTAAAATACCCACAACTCTGAGGAAACTAAGAGAAGATGCTAGTTGTGTTACTGTTCTGCCACTAGTTAGGATGGGTTGATTTAAATAAAAATGATATAATCACCAATTTTATTCATGGTTTAAATCAGGTGAAACCTTTATTTAAATCATAGATTTTAATCACCTTTTGCATTTGTACTTTTTAGTTATTTTCCTAAAGATAAGTTGATGCTCATTGGCTCATAACTATTAAAAGTTGTTTTGCAGCTAAATATAATCATTACACTAAATTTGATCCTTCTTTTTACTAACAAGGAGGTCACTCTCTATATCCATACGCATTTATTTAAACAATTATGTAGCTTAACTTTTTACTAGATGATGATTAAATTTTTGCTTGCAATTTGTGTCAAGCTGTATTTGGATGGAAATTCAAATTCAATTAAAAATGTACAAAAACATCATTGTATTATGTTTTCATTGAGTAAAGTTACCTTAAATGTGCTTGATACATAAGAAAAACATTTTCAAAATGTTTTGCTTTTAAAACTAAGGACATATCTGTGGTTAGTGAATGTAACTGATGTTTCTGGTCACCATATCCTTCAAGATTTTAGACATAGACGACTCGTGCGTGGGTCACAATCTGAAGGGGAGAACACATCTCAGCAGGTGCCTGAGATAGATTAGGAGAGCCAGCCATGCTCTCTTAATCTATCTCAGGCAGCTACTGTGCTGTACAGAGCAGCAACCCAGAGTGGCCAGTGTGAGAAGTGGCTGATTCTGCTCCCCACCCAGGCCCAGCTGCGAGGAAGAGGGGCCGAGCATGCTGGGCCCCAGTTGCAGCAGGAGAAGGGAGCCCCTCCCCATCCAACATGGCAGGCCAAGCAGAAATCTGGGGGGAGGGACACTTGACTCCCATATTCCTCCCCCCCCCCATGTGCCACCTACGGTTTTAGACTAGTAGATCTCATGCTCTCACACCTTGTTTTTACTCCTAGATTCATATTGGAAAATTTAGCTTTCCTGCTTTTTAGCACCAGATTGGTGTCTTCACTTTGAATGAACTAGTCACTGAAGTGATCTAGTTGAATAGACTGTAAAAAAAACATTCTTTGTGGACCTACAGAAAGGCTACTACTGTCAAAAACTGTAGAAACTTGGTGTAAGGTTGAGATCTACTAGTCTAAACCCTTGCAGGACATGGTGACCAGCAACAACCAGTTCAATTCACTAACTCCAGATAATACATCCTTAGTTTTAAACTCCAAACATTTTGATAATGTTTGGCACTTCAACCAACTCTGATTCCAGGTCTTTAGCCAGAGATTTCCACTAGTTCAGTGGTTTGACTTTCTGGAAAATTTGGCAGGAAACGTACTGCTACGTATTATTTTGTGTATTTAATTTAGATTATTTTAATAGATTATAATAAATTTAGGCCTCAACATAGATTTTCAATTTCAAATTTAATTTTAAATTAGTTTATTTGTAATACAAACAAACAAAAAACATCTGTATTTAATTAATATTTTAAAAATTATGTTTTTTAAATCAGTGGGTTTTTTTATTCACCCTGTCTCCAGCATAGGCCAAGTAGTTTTGGTTCTCTGAGCTAGTTAACCTTTGCATTAAATGGTCTGTCACCTAACCAATCTTGTCAGACTTGATCTCACAAAACAGTGGGCACATCCCTTCTCTGGACATGATGTCCCTGCACCTGACAACCTGGGATGTTTGCAGGATGACTTCTAGAGAGGAAAGCTGCTCAGCTTCAAGCAGGACATTCTCATTCACAGCAGGAAACCCTGAACCAGGTTAACTCGTAGATCAAATTGAAGAGTCTCTTCTGGCAATGTAACATCAACTCTCACCAGTAACATGCTATGTTAGAATATTTACTCCCTTTAAAAAATAAAAATAACAATAATTGGAGGTATACCTATCTCCTAGAACTGGAAGGGACCTTGAAAGGTCATTGAGTCCAGCCCGCTGCCTTCACTAGCAGGACCCAGGTGACATGGAGTCTGTAAGTGAAGGTAGTCCTGTGTTCTTTCTTTTCCCCTGTGTATGCTGAAATGCAGATTTTCCTTGTCTCCTTGCTGTCTCAAGGAACCTGTTTACTTTTTATATGTAAATTGAAGTTTCTTTTTTTTGGGAAAGACCTGTTTAACCACTCCTGCTTAGTTAGGGCTGCATGGGTTTGAATATGTGCTACTAACATCATCCAGAGGGAATGTATAACTTTACATATAATGCTGATACATACATTCCACCATGATATTATTGACCAGTGAATTATGAGTTTTCAAATGATACCTCACAAGGCATTTTTTGTAAAAAATATTCTTATGCTAATATGTACAATGTGAATACAGGAGTGCATTTGATCACTCTCACTGAGTCATCTCCAGCTTCTTAAATGGCTTTCTTTGAACTTTTCCACTAGTGATAAGACTGGCCCCTTAACGGGATCTTAATTCAGTACTTTCAACACTTAGCAAGCCACCTTTTGAACCCCTGGCCACTTGTTCAGTGCTACACTTGTCTATGAAGGTTGCCTTCCTCATTGGCATCATCTTAGCCAGATGGGTAGGTGAACTAGGGGCCCTAGTAGTAATCCCCCCCACACACACACAGTATTTCATCAAGACAAGGTCTTGCTACAGTTGTATTCAAAATTCACCCCTAAAGTAATTTAGAAATTCCAAATAAACCAGACTATCCACTTTACCTGTGTTCTTCCTCAATCCACCCATCTCCAGCATCGAGAAGAGACTTCATTCTCTCTCTATTTGAGATGAGCTTTGGCATTTTTCCTACAGAGAACAAAACAGATCAAAAAGTCATCTAGGCTCTTTGGTGTCATAGTGGAACAAGCTCAAGGACAAACTCTTTCCTCCCTGAAGATCTCCAAGTAGATCTCTGACTGTATCCTACTTCGTTATTAAGTGGTACACCTTCCTCCCCCACATGGGGTATGCATCCTCAGTGGCTTCAAGAAGTATGTCTGCTTGATATTTGCAAGACAGCTGTTAAGGTTCCTTCCCCACTCTGAACTTTAGGGTACAGATGTGGGGACCTGCATGAACACCTCTAAGCTTAACTACCAGCTTAGATCTGGTTTTGCTGCCACCCCTCCCAAATACTGACTCCCTTCTCTGGAAAGTCTTGAGAGACTTCTTCACCAAGTCCCTGGTGAACACTGATCCAACCCCTTGGATCTTAACACAAGGAGAATTTAACCATCCCCCCTCCTTTCCCCCACCAGTTCCTGGTGAGTCCAGATCCAATCCCCTTGGATCTTAAAACAAGGAAAAATCTATTAGGTTCTTAAAAAGAAGGCTTTTAATTAAAGAAAGAAAGGTAAAAATCATCTCTGTAAAATTAGAATGGAAAATAACTTTACAGGTAATCAGATTCATAGATCCCAGAGGAACCCCCTCAATCCTCTTAGCAAAAAGGAACATGTACAAGTTGAGAAAACAAAGTGAAACTTAACACACCTTGCCTGGCTGTTACTTACAAGTTTGAAATATGGGAGACTTGTTCAGAAAGATTTGGAGAGCATGGATTGATGTCTTTTCCCTCTTAGTCCCAAGAGCGAACCACCCCCAAAACAAAGAGCACAAACAAAAGCCTTCCCCCCACCAAGATTTGAAAGTATCTTGTCCTTTGGGTCAGGTGTCAGCCAGGTTATCTGAGCTGCTTAACCCTTTACAGGTAAAAGGATTTTGGTGTCTCTGGCCAGGAGGGATTTTATAGTATTGTATACAGGAGGGCTGTTCCCTTCCCTTTATAGTTATGACAACAGCAATGTGGAGTTCCATCTATGCTGTGGTCCAAGCCTCCTCCACTAATTCATCCTTTTGGATGGCAGTTCTGCAAGCAGCCATACCACCTGCATACTTACGCCCCCTCATCCTCTTTAAGTAGTGCTTGCCAGTCACCCACAGTGGAATACACATAGGGACCAGAACTTGAAGAAGAAAGGAAAGTTACTCATCCTTGATAACTGGAGTTCCTTGAGATATGTGGTCCCTCGCTGTAGTCCATTCCCTGCCCTCCTTCCCTTCTGCTTCGAATAATCTGTGATTCATGGTAAGAGGAGGAACGAGAGAGGCATCAGTCTGCCCCATCTCTTATACCTTCAGCACGGAGTATGAGGAGGGGAAGGGCACAGGTACAGATCAGTGGACACTGCTTGCTAGAATTATCTGGTCTTAGATGCATTGAACACATGCATACCTCCTGTGGAATACAGATAGGGACCACACATCTTGAAGAACTCCGGTTACAAAGGGTAAGCAACTTCTCTTTCTTTTTTAAACTGAAATTTTTCATGGGTACTCACTTCCTTAAGGCAAACTTCTTTTAATTACATTTGAGAAAAACAGTTCATTTGTTTTTGAATAAGATGACAGTCTAAAAGACAAATATTTTTCCCAATATAAAAATACTGAATTTTTTAGAGTGTTACCCCAAATTTAGTTGCAGGTTGACCACAAAGAGAAGAGTTTATTGTGTGGCCTTGGTATTAAAAATTGATTTTATTTCTTCTCTTGCAGTTCCTCCAACATATTATTGATCATAAAATTTTGATCTTTTGTTTTTGTTATTGGAAATATAAAAATGCGCCATCAGGGCATCCTGGATACATGTATATCAGAAATAAAATTTACAAATAAACCAGTGACACAGATTATGGACTTTTCTACCCTTCACCCTATTAACAAGAATGAACAGATGCTGACCCCCCAAAGCTTTCTTGTAACTTCCCTCACCTTCTCCTTTTTCAAAAGTCAGGAAAAACAGATGAGCCTTGCCCAGGAAGTCAAAAAACTCAAACTCTGTCAGACCAAGTTCTGGGTATTAGTGAGTTGCAGCCATAAAATAATTATATTGTTTAAAGTGAGGTTAGGCTAGTTCTAATACCAACTACAATGTAATTTATGGTTATTTTCTTGGGGAAAAATAGTAAAATATTTTTACCAGTTTCTCCCTTTCCCCCTAGACTCACTTATTTTCTGACTTCAGCCCATGATGTGAAAAAATGTATCATTTTTGCCACAGAGTGGGAGCTAACAGTTCTGGAGTGGCTGATCTGTGATAGCTACTATCCCCTTCTCTGAATCCTCAGTGGCTGGCAAGGAGGAGGAGCCACTTGGTGTGGGAACAAAGGGTCCTAGGGACTGCCCTCAAAGGCAGAAGCGTTATTCTTTGTTTGGATGGAGGTGGGGGAGATGAGAGAGACTGCTGGAGTTGGAGATTAGCTCCTAAACGTGAATTCAGCTGGAACGTGAAGCTGGACTACCTAGATGAGAAAAAAATTAAAATATATTTTGTATTTTTTTCCTCAAGGAAATACCAAAATTAATATATTATTGCATAGGAGTTTCATACATTTTTAAAGTGTAGTTGGAGAGCAGAACCCCATAAGGTCTGATTACAGATAGCTTTGTGTTATACATCAGTCTCTTTCAGTGTTTCAGAGAAGAGAATGCAGATAACCAGCTCTAGTTACTTAGATCCTTTTTCACTTTTGATGTTCTTCATTCCTGTTCTAACATAGGCATTTCTCCCACCCCTCCTGAAATTGGGATTTTTCTACAGATTAACCACACTCTTGAAAGGAGGTGTATACAAACATGGTGTAACTTAATGACAGAGCCATGTTTTGCCATTATTTTCATGCAAGTTATCACACATAAAAAGAAGACAAAAGTTTAATACATAACAACAGTAATAAAATGTTTTAACATATGTTCTAGTATATTCTTTTACATATACAGCTTGGCTGATTTGTACTGTTAAACTCTTAAAGGCCCTGGTTCAGCAAAGTATTTAACCACGTACCAAGGTTAACCCAAGGAGGCAGGCTTAGTGAAGTCAGGCTACTCACATGCTGAAGTACTTTACTGAATTGGGGCCATACAGACAGACCTACTTTTGAGCTTGGCTTGGTAAACTAAGCTTTGAACTCTGATACAGCCTTCCACATATTTTTAAACTTACTTTAAAGCAATATAGTTTAAAAGTGCTAGTGTGACAAGCTGCAAAATATTTATTTTTATATCTATTTCTTAAAATATTTCCTTTTCTAATGACTATAAAATGTTGCTGATTTTGTATTTGGAATTTCTTGCATTTGTAGTCTATTTCAGTTAAGACACCCAACTAAGTTTTGTTTTTCAGACTTTGTACATTGAGATCATGTGACCTTTTGACATTTTTGAAGAAACCACATGCACCTGGTTTGGGTTAAATGTCAGACCCTTATCTCTCTCTAAAACAAATTATCTAAATCCTTTCAACCTGTCGAAGGCATTTTTAACCACAGGAGTGGAGGCAAAAAAATGTATTTCTGTTGTTTTAAGGAAGTTCATTGCTCAAATATAATGTGTTTTTCACATTTACAGTGCAAAAAGTAAGATAAGCCAACAATCCTTTTGACATCTATTTTTATAAATTATTTTGCAATATATGATATTCCCTATTTCTCAATTGATATCATGCAAAAATGCCAGATGTCACCTTTTTCAAGTCATTGTTTGTACATTTTCAAGTCAAATAGCTTTCAGTGTTGTAAAACTTGCAAAGCAAGAGCCATGTTCTGCTCTGAGGTATACAACTTCCATTGACTTTGCTGAGACTTGCATATATGTCTAAGGGTAAAATTGGGTACCAGGGAATGACTATCTTAACTTTCTTTTATTTCTGCTTTCAGTTTATGTTTGATCTAGGGCAAGATAGTGCAAGGCATGGCATCCCTTCAGCATCCACTTTACAGGATCAGGCCCCAATAGATCATTCTAAATTGACTGAAAGCTGACTCTGTTCCCACAGACTTGATTGGGAATTTGTTAGGATCTTATACTAGCTAAAACATTAAGTAATTATATTATGTTCATTGTGTTAAATTTTCTTTTAGTTTATCATAAGAACAGCCATAATGGTTTGGACCAGTGGTCCACCTAGTCCAGTATCCTGACTCCAAAAATGGCCGGTACTAGAGCTTAAGGGAGAGTTGGAGTTGGAGTTGAAGTGATCCCATCCCTGTCTCCCCCTCCTGGCTTCTGGCAGTCAGAGGTTTAGGGTTGCCCTGAGTATGGGGTTATATTCCTGACCATCTTGGCTAATAGCCATTGATGGCCCTATCTTCTGTAAGCTTATTTAGTTCTTTTTTGAGCCCAGTTATACATTTGTCCATGACAACATCCCATGGAAGTGAGTTCCATAGGTTAATTGTGTGTTGTGTGGAAAAGGTACTTATTGTTTGTTTTAAACCTTACTGCCTATTAATTTCATCCAGTGACCCCTGGTTTTTGTATTGTGGGAAAGGATAAATAACGCTTTTTCCCCCACAATATTCATGATTTTATAAACCTGTCATGATATCTCTCCCCCACCCCTGGTGTTGTCTCTTTTCTAGAGTGACAGCCATAATCTTTTTAGTCTCTCTTGTTATGGAAGCTGTTCGATACCCTTGATCATCTTTGTTGCTTTTCTCTGAATCTCTGGCAGTTTCACTATATACTTTTTGAGATGGGGCAACCAGAACTGGACACAGTACTGAAAATGCGAGTGCACCATGGATTTATATAGTGGCACTATGATATTTTCTGTCCCTTTCCTAATAGTTCCTAATATTCCATTTGCCTTTTTGATTACTGCTGCGCACTGATGAAGCCAATGTTTTTTTTGATTGTTTTTTTAGTAGAAACTCATTATATATGTGTAGTTGAGATTATATTTTCCAGTGTGCATTACTTTGCACTTATCAACATTGAATTTCATCTGGCAATTTCATTTGCCCAGTAACCTAGTTTTGTGAGATCCCCTGCAACTCTGTAGTCAGCTTTGAACTTAACTAACTTGAATAATTTTGTATCATCTGCTATCATCTTTGTGCCATCTTATTAAAAGGTGGTAGAATTATCATTGCTTAAATGTTTTATCCATTTCATTCACTTGTTATTGCCCTTGATCACTGTACTATCCCCCCAAAACCCAGAAACAAAACAGAACAAAAAAAAAAAAAACCTTATGAAGGAAGCTCCATTATTCCACTTCATGTTTTTGACCCAGAATCTGAGAGATTCACTTTTACCTCAGGATTGTACCTGAATTTCAATTTACAGCTAAGTATCAAACAGATAAAATGAGGTAAAATGTGAGCAGATTGAGACATGATGGTTAAAGTGTGAGTCAACTCTTATGGTGGAAAGATAGAACATTCTTGTTATTTTCGGCAGAGTTAGTAGTGATACCTGTAATTAAGGCTGCTCGACTCTTTCGATTGCTCGTGATTTTTAGCCGTTTTCTTGCATGTCTAGCATCTGTGCTCCTACAGTGTTTCATTCACATTCTTGCCTTCCACTGAAATTACAGTGCAACCGATTGATGTACCTGGTATTTTAAGCAGTACTAAGATACATTTTGCCTGACATTTCTTGCAATGTAAAATGCAGTTGTACTCTGGGGTAAATCTTTATTGCAGTTAGCCTTGGCTAGCTTAGCACAGGTTGAGCATCTCAACTGCAAAGCCTGTTCCTCCAGACCCATGTTTCTTCATCTATAGTGGTAGTGTAATAACCCATGTGCTGTGATGCATTACTGGTGGGTTATCCTATGATTCTTAGCAATGCATTAAATGGGGCTGCTCTATTATTTTTGCGGCAAGCTGCACGCACTCTCTCTCCCCCTCCCCCCTAGCATGGAACTGCTGTATGTGACAGTGACATGAGAACAATATTTCATGTGAATAACTTGCAAGTGAAGTCCCTCATTATTAATGCAGACAGTTCTGAAGGCAGAACAGCATTTGGTAGCAAGAACTTTTAATGAGAATGTCATTAAGGAATTCAGTCTGCAAACCACAAAGTGATTTGTAGCACACTCGACTAACTTCTTTGCCTCTTCATTTCTTTCCTGTTCACTAAACATAAAAATGTCATTTTAGGTACATTTCTCCAAGTTATGGGTCTTTCTGATGCCACTCCACAGCTTTACTAGAAGACTTGTGTCAGTTCTGGCCAACTGGCAGCACAGGAGAGGGATTTCTTGGGCAACATCTCTGTTCAAACAGTGAGGAAGGGCAGCAGAAATGGAGCAGGCAAATGCAGGGGTAAAAGCATTTCCTTGTAGAGAAGAAAAAATCTGAAGGCTGCTTGATGCTAAGATATGAAAGAGGACCCCAGATGATATGGGTAAAATTTTCAAAAGCAACTTAACACTCTCACTCACTCAGTGCCTAAGTCATTTTTGCAAATGGGACTTTGGCTCATAAGTCACTTAAGTGCTTTTGATAATGTTACCCTATAAGTATGCTAACACCTTTTTTCATTTTCACAATTTTGCACTATTACCCAGGGTAGAAATGGTGGGAGTGCTAGTATGAATAGGTAACTTATGTTTTAACAAGCATTTTACATTTTACATTTTACCTCATTTTGTCTGATTATTTGATACTTAGCTGTAAATTGAAATTCAGGTACAATCCTGATGTAAATGTGAATCTCTCAGATTCTGGGTCAGAAACATGAAGAAGTAGAATAATGGAACTTCCTTCAAATTTTAGGGGGAAAAATCAATAGTGAAATAATGAGTCTGTCAGAAATGGTCTTTTCTGGGTTTCCTGACCCTCTGTTCACTAATGCAGCTTTCGAAGGCAGGTACAATGTTCTTTCATTTTCACAGTTGTTAAATCTGATCAGAACAGAGTTGTAGTTCAATGCATTATAGCTGATTGCAGCCTCAACATATGTTTAAACACTTGATAAAGAATAATGCAGCTGCGCCAAGATATTAGTAATAATGGAATACAAAGCTTTTCATGACTAGGTTTGTGGTTCAACTCCAGACTGAAATCAATGGCAAGGTGTCCATTGAAGTCAGTGGGACCAGGGTTTCACTTTAAATGAATTATGTTAATCATTGACCTTGCAAGGACATATGTCTTGATTTTATAATATTTAACAACCTATATGGCACTGCATCAGGGTTATTTTTTAAAAATTAAATGAATTCACCACTGGTGAAAGACACCAGACTCATAAGCCTGAAGATTGAAACTTCCACACATTTCCACAGAATATACAGTGTATATAGCTTGGACAGTGGCAGTGTAAGCTCTCCTACCATCCCTTCACCAGTGTTCTGGATCTGATCAATATGGACCATAACTATCACAACTTTCTGTAGCTAGTCCATAATTAAGCCAACAAAAACATTTTATAAAACACAGAACCATCAAGATGGGCACATGGATAACCAAAGCAACAACCTAATATTATTCTATTCTGTACCTTCCCTTCTGAAGCCTCATTATTTGTCAGTAGTTGTCAAGTCATGTTTACATTCAGACTGTAAACCATAAGGGGCAGGGACTGCATTGGTACATAAAATGGTATGTATACAAATGTGATTAAAAATACACATCTACCACGATATAACGCGACCTGATATAACATGAATTCGGATATATCAATGTAAAGCAGCGCAGCGGGGAGGGGTGGTGGCTGCATGCTCCGGAGGATCAAAGCAAGTCAACATAACTCAGTTTCAAGATATTTTGGCTCCTGAGGACAGCGTTATATATGGGTAGAGGTGTAATAGTTCAGTTTTCATACCCATTTAATCTTTGACCTTTGATAAGGCTGCTTTCAAGGATGCCATTTAGAGCTAAAAGTGACATGGACACCTATATACTTGTAATTGAAATGAGACCAATAATTCATTTCACATAAGCCAATGTACAACCATCAGATGACAATCTTGCCAGAATTTCACCATCTACGTTTTTATTTCTATCTACAGTGGGATTTGTCACTTCCTCAGGGGCCAGACAATTTCTTTAGATGTTGATGGCATCACTGCTTTTGTGGTGGTGTGCACTATCGTGGAAGCCACTAAACATGGCCAGAGCTGCAGTTAAGTTAGTGTGAAGGACAGAGGATGGTCTCCTCCCACTCCTTTTAGCTGGGGGACAGTTTTCTCTCTCCTGCATCAACCAGGTAGCAGTCATCTATAACCTCTTCCCGTGGCAGCAGTGAGCCCACTTGATGGGAGCAGAGAGATGATAATTCTCTGAAGAGCTGCCAGTTGGAAAGAAAAAGTGGAGAAGTATCATTCTTTTGTAAGGTCCCTGCTTGCATCTTTTAAAGACTTGTAAGAGTTAGCCCTACTGGATTCATCTTCACTACTGTAGCCACCCGGTAGAATCACCAATAGAAGCAGGTAGATTTGCCTTGTTAGATTGTGCTGTTTAGCACCACAGTTGTTCTTAAATATCAATAAGGTATTTAGTAAATATATTGAAATTATTTCTGCTAGCAGCATTAAAACAGCTCTGTCTTATCTCTTCAGTATGTAAAAATTTCAAATGTTTCAGCAACATTTTGTTTTATTAATCAATTTTAAGTGCCTTTAATAATTTCTGCATGTGTTTTTCAAATTATCTTTCTAAGATACAATTTCTTCTATCTTTCTACAGGAACACCAGTTTACTCAGTAGCATGGGGCCCCGATTCAGAAAAGGTTCTTTATACATCAGGGAAGCAGCTGATTATTAAACCTCTTCAACCAAATGCTAAAGTTTTACAGGTATCATTAATATAAAATTTACATATCAGGCTTCAGTGATATTTTACAAGTAATATAAAGTTTTATATAAGTTATACAACTAAACCACCACACAATTTGGTATGACCAGTGTTTTAAAACTAAAATTAAATAAAAACTAGAAAGAATAAAGACTAGGGCTCCAACCCTGCAAGGAAGTCAGTGGGATTACTCACAGTTCCTAAAGTAAAGCTTGTATATAAATCTGCAGGATTGAGGCCTGGAATTATAGATGCGCTGCAAACCAAGACTGAAATGTATTGGTGAAGATGTGTTGTGAAGCTTTCATTGCAGGCCATACCTTGCTTGGGCCATTTATATACGTCTTTTATTTAGTCAAAATTCAAATTGTATTTTAACTGTAATATCATAGGTGGTAGCACTGCCTGTTATTAAGGTTGCTTGCCACTTTCAATTATAAGCTTGTTTTGAGTTGCTTATATATTAGCCAAATCTTAACCGTTTGGGCTACAAAATTTTGGAAAATTTCATTTCTGGCTAAGGAAAATATGTTGTTTTGCACATATTAAAAATTTTGGTAACCTTTTCTTTGAGATGCTTCAATGCTCACTTGCTTTGGAAAGGGGAATTGAAATTTGAAAGGCGGTAGCCTTTCTGTCAGATATATATGCCTTTTATGGTCTTTGTGAAGATCCATCCAAATATGGCTAAGTTATAAGCATTTGAAAAATAGCACTTTGCACATATTCACTCAAGACCTGCTAGAGCTTCATAGGTAAATTCCCTAAAGATTCTGTCTACGCTGAGCATACCCAGCCTGAGACTGGTCAGGACTCTCCTGCAACTGTGCACAGAGCCAGGCACTAAATTGAAATCAGGGAGGGGAATTTGTTGTCCCTGTTCTGGTCCTAGGCAGCATAGAGGAGGAAACTGCTTGATTCAAATGCAGAAGAGATGAGATCCAGTCTTGTGATGGAGCTAATATATGGGTAGAGTCCTGCGCAGATACAAATTTATATCCACGGAACCGCATGGCTCTCCCAGGAACTGCAGTGGTGAAAGGAGCATAATGTGGGGCTGCCGCTCCCAGGAGCCAGCACCCGATGCTGGCAGCTCCTCTGGCAAAGCTGTACTGTTCCCAGCCCTGCCATGCAGCTGTCTGCATCTCCTATCTGGGAGCATGCACACCACTCGAACACAAGATTGCAACCAGGGACAGCTGCAGTGACCCTGATGCCCCCTCCATTTGGTGAGGTGAGGCTGGGGGTGTCCTGGTACATCAATATACTCAAAGCAAATCACTAGTTTCTTTGCACAACTTTTATTTGAGGAGCATGTTAAAAGCTGTTTCACTAGTAAGATATCAGTAATATGGCCAGTCTTTGGGCTCAAGAATCTATAAGGTATAAATAGTTATGTAGAGTTTACCTCATATATTAACATATCATGTTAATATTCTCAATAAAGCTGTCTACTGATAGAAGTAAGCAGTAAAAATGAGTGGAAAATGATATTTTAAGGGAAGTGGGGACACAAATAAATGGCTTTTTTGGAGTTTAAATGGAGTTTAAGAAATAGAAATAGATCCATGTTTAAAATGATGAAAGGACAGATATAAACCGATGTTGAAAAAAATTAGGGAGAGGACTAACTAGTAACAAGCAGAGGTTTAAAATAAAAAAAAACAGAAATTTCAAATAAACAGAAATAGACTTCAATTTTTTTAATAAAAAAGAAGGAAGATGCAGGGCTTTAAAAATAAATAAATAAAAAAATCCTATTGTAGTTTGGAACAATTAAATTGTGGAGACTCAGAGGCATAGTATAAGTGCATAACCTCATTATTATCCTTGTCCTCACTCCCCCTCATTGTGTGTTATGTTAAATTAAATTGTAAGTCTCTGCAGGAAGAGACCACGTCTGCTGTGTTTGTACAGTGCTAAGCATAATTGGAACCTGATCCTGACTGGGGCCTATAAATGTTACCAGAATAAAAAACAATAAATACTAAAAATAATAGTAAAAGCAATTGCTAGATTTAAATGTATACTTAATTTATTTCTTTTCCTGTCAGTGGAAAGCCCATGATGGAGTTATTTTAAAACTTGATTGGAACTCAGTCAATGACCTTATCCTGTCTGCTGGTGAAGACTGTAAATATAAGGTGTGTATTGTTTAACTTTAATTACAGTGGATTAAATTATTTAAATAAATATTTAAAGCAGCAACTGAATAACAATACTAGACACTACTGACTTTCTCCAACCTTCCCAAGACCTTTCAAACTCAAATCCAATTAGATAGAAAAATGTCAGTGAAATTTGAAGGTTTTCAGGAAATGACAGCTACACTGAACGAAAAGATTCCTAATACATGTTAACAGTAGATTGTAATTACTCTGGTTTTATTTTTTTCATAAACATAATGTACAGCAAAATACAAATGTACAAAGCTCAAATTTTATATAAAGAAATTAAAGAGACCGGGTGGAACCAACTTTTGTTGGTGAAAGTGACAAGCTTTTGAGCTACACAGAACTCTTCTTCAGATCTGAGAAAAGTACTGAGAGTGTCACAGCTAAATGCAAGGTGGAACAAATTGTTTAGCATAAATAGTTAACACATTCTAAGGAACCATTTGTTTGAAATGTCATTTGATATGAAAAATTGGTGGAAAATGTAAGAAACGTTAAAGTTTAAATTTCATCTGCTATATTTGGGAGGGAAAATAGAAGTAAAATTATAAAGAAGTGACTATCATTGTACTGAAGTGAGAGTTAATATTCTGTGAAGATTTTACTGATCGGTATGAAATGAGAACGGAGAAGAAGAAAGAATAAGATACATTAAGAAGACAGTGAATTGTAAAGAAAAAGGAGGGAGAAAGGAGAACTAATACATTTGTCTAAAATATGTTAGCCAACCCCATATAAGCTCGACTACTTTTCCTGCCCTACACAAACTATTAGAGCTCAGTCTGAGCAAAGAGAAACTTAAAAAAGAGAAATAATAAAAGGACTTTTGTAGCAATTGCTCTCATTTCAAAAACACATTTTTTTCATGTCAAAGATCATTTAACTAGATAATACGTTTTAATAAAAACTTAATTTGTACTTTGATTATTTAATAGAAAAAACTCATCAGTATGACGACTTTTATAAACTTATACGTTACTAATGCATAAAGTGTTCTTGCTGGCATTCTACTGGCAGTGTCATTGGAGGATTTCCAAATTACACTGAGAACCTCATTATCAACTTTTTTTATGAAGAAAAATAATAATACTGTAGTTTTAATAGTTTTAAGATTCAGCAGTAAGTCTTACACTTACTTCACACCTCACATTAACAGCTTGGGAAATGAGATGAAGAATATGTGAGAGATATATATTTCCATTTCAAAAAATATCACTCATTTTAGTCCCAAAGTTACCTATGTTCCACACAAATTTGGCATCCCCTTGCTTGTATTGGTGAAAAATGTTTACAACAAAAATAAAGAATCATAAAACTGAGGTAACAGTTATTTTGCATTACAGAAGTGAATCCCACGGCATTTCTGCATAAATAATTTCAATGCCTTTGGGCCTCAGTAGGTTGTGAGACATGTGAGAATATACAGCCATAAAGATTCTGTTCACTGTCCCCTGGCTTGATTGCTGACTGGCTGTTAATAGTTGATGTGCACGTGATTTTATATTTGATATTACTGTACAAATAGAATGATCAAAAGTATTTAGGAAACATACAGGTCTAGGAAAAAACATACAGTAATTCACCAAGAAACACCTAGTTAATAGTGCACAATACAGACATCAATATAATATTTCTCATATTTTAGCAAAACAAATCCAACTTCAGGTAAAAATTATTTTTGCGGAGAGCTGATTTTCCAAGTAGATGGAGGAGAATGCATTAGAATAACTTAGAAATAGGAATTTGATTTTACAGAGCATTTGTTGCTATAAAATCTTGAGAGGATACACAAAAGAAGGTCCCAAACTTCCAAACTTGACTTTATTGGGAGATTTGGGCATGCAAAGTAGGCAGGATTGGGCCCAGCTCTTATATTGTGCATATACTGTAAAAACACACATACACACACCCAACTGTTAAATGTATTAGATATATTTTTTAATGTTGCAATTTGTTAAAAAATAAACATATTTCTACAACTTAAAAATATTTTCAGCTGAGGAAATGATGCCTCTAAAATAAGAAGTCCAAACTAAGAAGAATGATGCCTCTAAAATAAAATATGTCCAAATTTATTTTTTCTTTCTGAGGTGTGGGATAGTTATGGTCGTCTACTGTACAGCTCTCAGCCTCATGATTATCCTATAACATCTGTTGCGTGGGGTCCGGATGGAGAATTATTTGCTGTGGGGTCTTTTCATACTTTGCGCCTATGTGATAAAACTGGGGTAAGTAACAGCTCTGACAGAGAAGAGATATAATGTGCAAATTTATTGAAAATATAGTAAGTATTCCAGAGAACACATACGTATAAACATATTTTCATTTGTAGAGAATAGTTCTGGCTTTTTAGTATCTTTCCTTTGGGTGCTTCTGGCTGAGTGATTGTCTCCTTAGTCTGTTTGATGCATTTGTCTGTATTTAATGGTGCCTTATGAACACTTTACAGTTTTGTGCAGGGTCAACTAGTTCTATTTTGCCCTTCTTTCGTCACATGTTTAGTTGTCACATCTTCATTATTTTATGCTTCACAATTATATTTTGCAGATTTTTTACCAGATCAGTGTATAATTCTTATCATTTATCCTTTAAAGATACCATCTACACTGGAGTTTCACTCTGGCTTCTCATTCTTCCATAGCTAGATAGAAAGGTTTGCCTCACAGAATTAGTGGTTGTAGTAGTAGCCAGCACGTGGAAGTTCTCCCTCCTCTCAGCCCCTTGTGCATCCATCAGCTGCTGCTGCCTCACCCTCTAGAACCTTCTAACCATTATCTCAACTGTGCTCGAAGACTGAAGTCTCTGAAGGAGCTGTCCCCGACTTTCATCAGACAATTATAGTCTGTTCTTTTGACTTTCAGCTTTTCTCTTCAGGTATCTTGTTCTTGTTGTTTATCTAGTTTTTTGGTTAGTGTCCTGTTAAAACTTAATTCAGTTTCATGTATCTTCTTTGGTATTTTAGACTAGGTAACGCCAGAGCACTGACTGACAAGATTGTCTCTGTGGATCTGCAGTGTTTTGTTCAAAGTTCTTGCTAGCCCATCGCATTGCATCAGACCTCAATGAGTTGGGATTCTTGGCTTACTCCCTATCTCTCTTTTCTCAGTGGCGTTTTATCACTTCACTGAGTTTGACACTTCAAAACTTGTAGTATTTTAGGGCATTTTCATCAGAACACATTTTGATTTTCTTCTACAGTTGCTTTGGCACACTCTTCCAACACATAAGCATATTCTGCTGGTGCTTTGAGATAGTTTTTGGCACATTGATTTGGAAGTTTGAAGTGCCAAGTAAGTGTCCAAAGAAATTTTTTCACACATTTCTTTATTTCAGCAAGCCAACCTCTCCGTTAATCCTAAAAGAGCTAAGAACCTTCAAGAAATGTCAATTAGGCCAAAGGATGTCAATTATGAATGCGCTTGACTTCTGCATCCTCTGCCTTGGAGTTGAGTAAGATGTGTATAAATGTAAGGTGTGCCTTGAAATGTTACCCAGAGCCATCAAGTTTCCTGAGGAACACACACAATCCTTCTTGTAGGTACCCTTGAGAGACTCCGATACGTCCATTCTGCAGTTAGCTCCAGAGGCTTGCTCCTTCAGGCAGAGCATTCTGAGTCTTTGTTGGCCCACTCCTGTGAACACAGACACAGCTTTCCCATAGGGCCAGCAGATCCACTTCATCAGTTATCTTGAAATGAATTGAACTATCTGTGTTGAAGCAGAGTTCTCTGAAATATACTGGTGATTTGCTCTGAGTATATTGATGCACCAGCACGCTAGTACTAAAATTCAACTTTAGTATACTAAAATTCAACCTAAAATTGAGAAGGCATTTCTTCTACAAAAGTACTGAGCATAGGTGGCACAAAGAGAGAGATATCGACTCTTTGACATATCTCTACTATAGTCCTTGATGCCAAGCAAATCCAAAACAATCACCATATCCCCCTTTCCGTTCTGGTGCTGCATTTTTAGAATCTGGATGGAAGCAGTATGTGTTTAGAATTTGGATGAAAGCAGTTTGTGATGACTAAACTAGGCTGATCCTCTAGGTTTGAAGCTGAGGTTATTTGCTTTTTCTTGCTGCTTGTTTCTGTTTTATCATTCTTGTTTTTAGAAATCCCTTGAGCCACTTACTCTTCATAAACAAGAATCTGGTGGTGATTATCTTTAAAGAAAGGAAAATTGATCACTTGTAATTCTGCCTCTTTGAAGATATTATTAGACAGTATTATTTTTCTCTCTCACATACACCCTCCTGCCTCCCCCCAGATTCTAGTGTATTTTCTTTTGGAGGTTTTTTTGGTTTTTGATTTGTTTTGTTTCATTAAATGGTGGGTGTTTTTGTTTTTGTTTTGTTGGATTTTTGATGGTACAATTTTTTTTCAAACGGTTTATTTTGGTGAGCTCTTCTTTCCCATGCAATTTAGAAACTCACTGGACGGTTTTGGAGTGTGTGTGGGGTTGGTCCACATGTGGAAGTAGGATAGCGTGCAGGCCACAATTACCACTGCCCTAGGGTTAAAAAATATATTAAGCTCTGGAAATTCTGCCCTGTTTGTTATTGGGAGCAAGACCCAAGAGTGCGACTCCTGTAAGATGATTCTTCCAAGAAGCTGAATTCCAGGTAAGAAATATTCTCTCTTCTCTAAGAATATTATTAGCATTTTCAGATCTGATGGGGACTGCATATTGGCCACAAAAAATCCAAAGTAGACTAAGCTTTCAGTAATTTAAAAAAAATGTATGTTTGCAAATTATGTTGTTTAATGGTATTCTCAATATAACTTGTCCTTTTTAAGAAAAGTAGATCCTGGTATACAACTTCCCTGCTTACCTATAGGCATTTGCTTTGTCAAAAAATATTTTAGTTGTATTGGAATAAAATATTTCTTAGGAGTCGGTACAGCACATAAGATTGTACAGTTTTTAACAAGTTTCTTAATATTATTACTTACATACAGTAGCCTGAACACAACTTGTTCTTTTCTATATCCAATTTTGAACAGAACGTTTATTTTATCTGTCATTAGAACAGGCAATTGAAAGGCATGCTGTACAAGCACAAATATGGGATTAAGAACGCCAAGGGCTAGACATGTTGGATCAGACAATGAATAGGACAGGCGGCCTTTTTCTTATTCTAAAAATGTATTATATTCTAACACATGTAAAAAGCAACACTGCTAAGAAGTTCTGATGTCTTATATTCTTGAACTATTTTGAGCCTGGCACCATGATATTCTAGAGGATGAATCAGTTATGTAGAGGATTTCTTCAGAACGCAGTAGGGTTGAATGTGCACCTTAGCAACTGCAAAGACTTCATGTCCAAATTTTTGTTTGTTGGTTTGGTTTGGTTTTGAAAAAATGTATCAGTTTATATCATTTCCTTCCTCAGAAAATACTATGTTTTATTGTTTATAATAATCTTTAAGAACTGTCACTGTGACATGATACAATATTCTACAAACGTAGCTCTAGAAACAGACTGGTCTATTGCTGTTTAAAACATTGTGTCACTTAATATCAGTACCAATTTGAGAAGAAGGGTCAGTTAGATGAGTTAAGGAGGTGAATTCCCTTAACAAACATAGACTCTCTTTGCTAGTGGGAGACATGTCCTTGACATGACCAGAAGCTTTCTTAATAGTTGATGCTAAATCAAAAATAATGTCTAGCATTAAAAATTAAACTTGCTGATTAATAAGTATTTATATAAATCAAACAGCAGAAATCTGTATCTGTTAAATACTTCCCAGTTTCCACCAGTGATTTTTTGTTAATATTTTACTTTACGGTTTTTGTTATATAAATGCTCTTTGAGTTTAAAATACAAAAATACTATACAGATTGAAAAATGTGTATGCATACACACTCAGATATCAAACCTTGTCCCTCCCAAACTTGCTGGGCTACTTGAAAGTAGACATAATGTACCATGTTTTCAGTGAATGGCCTCTGCTTTTACCTTGTAAATATCAGATATAAGTAAACCTAATTAACATCTATCCATACACTATTATCTTAATATATACAAAAAAATGGTTAAAGCTGGGTAGGAAATTTGATCCACTGACAAGTGACTTATTCCATTGAATATACAGGAACTAATAGATTCTGTGAGGAATATGAATAAGGTGCTAAGATTTAAATTCTCAGGTCAAATGAGTTAGTTACATCTTACTTTTTATTTTAAGCTAGGGCCTTGTCTACACTTACAAGTTTTGCTGTTTTAACTTTCATGATAATTGAAGCAAACAAACTCCCCTAGTGTGGACATAGTTATACAGCAAAAGTGCTTAGGTGTTGTCTACACTAGAAAGAGTTCTTGTGCTGGTATAGTTCATACCAATTCCCTGAACAGTATAAGTTATACTCTCAGAAGCTCTTTTTTGCTGGTATATCTGCATCTAAATTAAGGCTTTTGGTTAGGTTCCCCCACAGACCGCACCCCAATCTTAACAATCATAGCTATGCAAACAAAACTTTTAAGTGTAGACCAGGCCTTATACTAGTATAATTTATTCAAGTTCAGTGAAGAGAAATAGAAAGTGCCATATACTAGTAAAACCGTGGCTACTCTAGGGCTTTAACTGGTATAAATACATCAGTAAAAAAATCACATTCCTTACCAATGCAGTTTACTAGTGAAACTTTTTAAGTACAGACCAGGCCTAGGGGCTTGTTTACCTATGAAAATAAATCAGGAATAAGATAGGGTGCAAATTTTAAATAGATTAACTATTCGTGATTAACACCTTGTGTGTACACTTTTTCTGGAATAAAAGTATCATATTGTGAATTAGTTTAATCCACTGTGATTAAGTTAATTTGGTAAAAGGGCATACTTATTCCAAAATAAGAACCTCCATTCCTGGAGTTAATCGGGAACAGTTATTCCAGAATAACTCCCTGTGTAGACAAGCCCTAAAGCCCAGATCATCAAAGGTATTTAGGCATCTAATTCCTATTCAATGGAAGTTAGGAGCCAAAATACTTTTGAGGATCTGGGCCTAAGTGTCTGCTTCTGTAAACTGAGGGGAATCCTAGGGTATAATATGGCCAACTAACATGACTTCAGATATCTGTGACTTCACAAATGTTGAGAGAGCTTTCTAGTCATGTTAAACTAATTCCATTGAGCTAACTTGATTGAGAAAACATGACTTTTTTGCTCTTTGAGACAGGGCAAAATATGTTAGTCTGGATTTTAATAAGGCTTTTCAGTTGGGTTAAGATAACTCGGTTGAACAAGCACAATTGAAAAATATACCTCTTTCACCTGGCAAGACTTAGGAAGAGATTCCAACAAAATAATAGTAAAAAGCAGGGGTTCAAAATTAAAAAAAAGAGAGAGAGAGAAATTGTGAATAAAAAACAGAAATAGGTTGAGATTTTATTTATAAAAAATGAAGGAAGAAAGGAAAATGCAAAGGCTTTAAAATTAAATAAAAAAAATTCCTACTATAGGGAATTCCTGTTATATCCTTTGTTGCAGGAGAAGAGCTTGTTTTCTTACTGGTGGCTAGTACTGATCTTTAATTTCCATCTCTTAAAAAAAACCAGGTCTGTCAGATTTTAATTTTACCACACTATTAAAGATGACTATCTAGCCAATTAATTAAAAAGAAGGGATGAAAGTCTTACCCCACTCTGTTTCCTGTGTGCCAGTTTTAAAGAGACCAGAGCAGCATAAATGGGTGCTACAGTCCCCAGATATAGCTGGGGAGAATTCCCCCAGTGTAGGAACTGAGGACAGCCAGAGCAACCTTGTCTTCACTAGGAAAAAAGGTGCTTTTTACCATGTTAGCTAATATGTGGTAATAAACATGTTTTAAAAATCCTAGTATGGAAACTCACGTTAGCTGGTCAAGGCAAACCCTAGGCTCTCCCTAGTCATTCCCTCAACCTGCTAATATATGTGAAAACTACACACTGCGTCATCCCCCATTAGGATTTTAACTAACATATAGTGGAAAAAACACCACTTGTTTTTCCTAGTGTGGAGGCACGCAGACTTTCTTCCAAGGACTGTTTCATAAATCCTGGTGTAAGGTGTAGAGCTGGGGATGCAAGGAATTGGCGCCACAACACCTAGCTGTAGCCAAAGATTCTGGGCAGTATGGGACAGGTTGCACCTATTGTACACCAGAGATCACTCCAGTTCTTGCTTCACTCCAGAAACGTGAAGACACAACCGTGTTTTAAAGACAGCTTAATTCCCCCTCCCTCATGGGCTATAAATTCTGTGTAGAGCCTCTTAAATTAGAGGCGCAGCACAGAATCTCATCCCAGGGTTTGATTTTGTTTTTTCTAGCACCACATTCATCTAATGTTTTAAGTGTTTTATTTTTCTTCTGTAATTTCTTAGTCAATAATGCAATATGAGAGACTCAGATGGCAATGTCAGACATAAAGGGGCCAACTTCTGGCAGAATCATAAATTTGGAGCCTCTACATCATAATCATCTCAGGTAAACAAATGTGCTCTGAGAGTACAGCTCCCCTCTTCAGCCAGATTGTAACAGATAGCATCACGTAATCTTAGTGCACTATGAGTGAAATCCTGCCCTATTGAAATTAACAGGGATTTTTCCATTGACTTCAATAGGGCCAGGATTTCACCCTATGATTTTGGGTATCACCAACATGAATAAGAGCTGAGCACGCCTATTGGATCAGGCCCTGCAAGTAAGTTAGCCAAAGTGATGCCTATCTTCCCTTTGTTTGTGAATTGCTCTGGGGCTTAGGGGTCTGCACACCTGGCGTGAGGCTGCATTGCATATAGTCAGAAACAGAAACACAGACACCTAGGGAACTTTTACTGCAAATATTTAGATGCTGAATGATTTTAGGCACCTACAGAGTTTGGGGGCACTTGAGCAGGGATTTTGTGAATCCCAGCAGGTTCTGATTCTGAAATTTAGGTTCATAAGTCCTTTTTTGAATCCAACCCCTATTTTTTTCAAGTGTCCTCCTCCCCTTTAAAAAAAAAATTAGAATCAAGTCTCAAGTAAGTGGAGAAATCAGTTTAGGATGGCCCAAGTTTGTGCTTGATCCAGGAGAGAAAGGGGAGCATAAAACTGCTGCAGTCAGTATTTCACTTGTGCATGTGCATACTTGGCTCCTTGTGTCGGCACTGCATGTACTCACCAGGAATGCTTGTGTTGGTCCACAGTGTGGTGTGCCATGGATAGGTATCCCCTCACCACAGTCCAGTGCACTGTCTTTTGGGAAGTTTTGGCAATGCATGACAGGGCAGAAAAAAGTCACACTGGGGTGACTTGGAGCAGGCGGCCAGCTTCCTAGCATATCCCATAATTTTTACATCTCTTTTTAAGAATTCCACAAATCCTCTTGGCCCTCCTCGCTTTTCTCCATCTCTGACAGAAGCATGGAGTCCGCACAGCTCTGCAGTATTGTTATAAGTTTTGCAAACACAAGATGCATCATCCTCTAGTATTTACAGAGCTGTAAGAAGAACTGAATCAGTGGGGAACATGATTTTTTGGAGGACAGATTGCAGTGAGACATAGCGAGAACCAATTAAAGGTGGTTGATGGTGTTCACACAGCAGCTGCACATGGTGGAGTGCAGCTTCTGGGCCCAAGAAATGAGGATGACTGTGGAATCACATCATAATGTAGGCTTGGGGTGACAAGCAGTGGCTACAGAATTTTTGGAAACACAAGGCCACATTTCTGGATCTGTGTGTTGAGCTCACCCCAGCCCTTTAGCATAGAGACACCAAAATAAGAGAAGCGAAAAGTGCGCTGCGGAAACTTGCAGTGCTGGATTGCTACCCATCAGTTAGAAATCATTTTGGAGTTGGAAAATCCACTGTGGAGACCATTGTCATGCAAGTATGCAGGGCCATTAATCATTTTCTGTTATGCAGGACTGTGACTCTTGACAATTTGCAGGATATAGTGGATGGATTTGCAGCAATGAGGTTCCCAAACTGTGGTGGAGCAATAGACAGCACCCATATCATGGTGTCATGGTGGGCATCTGCTGTAGACCACCAGACCAGGAGGATGAGGTAGACAAGGCTTTCTTCGGACAACTAACAGAAGTTTCCAGATCACAGGCCCTGGTTCTCATGGAGGACTTCAATCACCCAGACATCTGCTGGGAGAGCAATACAGCAGTGCATAGACAATCCAGGAAGTTTTTTGAGAGTGTTGGGGATGACTTCCTGGTGCAAGTAAGTGCTGGAGGAACCAGCTAGGAGCCATGCTCCTCTTGACCTGCTGCTCACAAACAGGGAAAAATTGGTAGGGGAAGTAGAAGTGGGTGGCAACCTGGGCGGCAGTGACCATGAGAGGTCGAGTTCAGGATCCTGACAAAAGGAAGAAAGGAGAGTAGCAGAATACAAACCCTGAACTTCAGAAAAGCAGACTTCGACTCTCTCAGAGAACTGATGGCACGATCCCCTGGGAGGCTAATATGTGGGGGAAAGGAGTCCAGGAGAGCTGACTGTATTTTAAAGAAGCTTTATTGAGGGCGCAGGAACAAACCATCCCAATGTGCAGAAAGAATAGCAAATATGGCAAGTGACCAGCTTGGCTTAGCAGAGAAATCTTCGGTAAGCTTAAACACAAAAAGGAAGATGACTAGGGAGGAGTATAAAAATATTGCAAATCATCTCTGACCAACGTGTTTGTCTTCTATGTCGAGATAACTGGCACTATGGATACGGGGAAAGTGGTGGACATGATATATCTTGACTTTAGAAAAGCTTTTGATACAGTCTCCCACACTATTCTTGCCAGCAAGTTAAAAAAGTATGGATTGGATGCATGGACTATAAGGTGGATAGAAAGCTGGCTAGATCATCAGGCTCAGTGGGTAGTGATCAATGGTTTGATGTCTAGTTGGCAGCCGGTATCAAGCAGAGTGCCCCAGGGATCTTTCCTGGGGCCATTTTTGTTCAACATCTTCATTAATGATCTGGATGATGGGATGGATTGCATCCTCACAAGTTCGTGGATGACACTAAACTGGGGGGAGAGGTAGATACGCTGGTGGAGGGTAGGGATAGAGTCCAGAATGACCTAGACAAATTGGAGGATTGGGCCAAAAGAAATCTGATGAAGTTCAACAAGGACAAATGCAGAGTCCTGCATTTAGGACAGAAGAATTCCATGCACTGATACAGGCTGGGGACCAACTGGCTAAGTAGCAGTTCTGCAGTAAAGGACCTGGGGATTTCAGTTGATGAGAAGCTGGATATGAGTCAACTATGTGCCCTTGTTGCCAAGAAGGCTAATGGCATATTGGGCTGTATTAGCAGGAGCTTTGCCAGCGGATCGAGGGAAGTGATTATTCCCCTCTATTCGGCACTGGTGAGGCCACATCCGGAGTACTGCGTCCAGTTTTGAGGCCCCCAGTACAGAAAGGATGTGGACAAATTGGAGAGAGTCCAGTGGAGGCCAATGAAAATAATTAGAGGGCTGGAGCACATGACTTATGAGGAGAGGCTTAGGGAAGTGGGCTTATTTAGTCTGCAGAAGAGAAGAGTGAGGAGGGATTTGATAGCAGCCTTCCACTACCTGAAGAGGGGTTCCAAAGAGGATGGAGCTAGGCTGTTCTCACCTGTGGCAAATGACAGAACAAGGAGCAATGGTCTCAAGCTGCAGACAGGGAGGTCTAGGTTGAGTATTGGGAAAAACTGTTTCACTAGAAGGGTGGTGAAGCACTGGAATGGGTTACTTAGGGAGGTAGTGGAATCTCCATCCTTAGAGGTTTTTAAGGCCTGGCTGAACAAAGCCCTGGCTGGAATGATTTAGTTGGGGTTGGTCCTGCTTTGACCAGGGAGTTGGATTAGACCTCAGGAGGTCATCTAGGATCTCAATAGGATCGCTATTGGCATTTCATCATTGCCTATGGTAATTTGCCAGTTGGGAAGGTCCCTGCTTGTCAATGTATATTTCTATGATATCCTGTTTTGGCACCAGCCCATCTTGCCACAGTCTACATCAATAGAAAGGGCTACTTTTCTATTGTTATGCAAGCATCGGTGGATCATTGGGATGCTTTACTGACATCAACATTGGCTAGTCAGAGAAGGTGCATGACACTCGCATCTTTAAGAAAACAGGACTGTTTTCAGAAATCTACAAGCAGGAACTTTCCCAACTGGCAAAGTACCATAGGCAATGATGAAATGCCAGTAGCGATCCTGGGGGATTCAGCTTACCCCTTGCTCCCCATGAGCTCCTCATGAAGCTGTACACTGGCCACCTCAGCAGCACCAAAGAAAGATTCAGCTACCAGCCTAGCAGGTGCAGAATGACAGTTGATATGTTTTTAGTAGATTGAAAGGATGCTGGTGTTGTTTACTCACAAGATAGGATCTCAGTGAAAAAAACATCCTAATGGTTATAGCTGCCTGCTATGTCCTGCATAATATCTGTGAAGCAAAGGGAGAAAGGTTGCTGCTGGGGTGGAAGTGAAGTGGCTGTCTGAGTTTGAACTGCCAGACACAGGGGCTAATAGAAGAGCTCAACACAGAGGTACACGGTCAGGGAGGCTTTGGAAGGGCACTTTCACTGTGAGGCACAATAATGTATTGCTGTTTACTGTGTTTCACCTGACCCTGCTGTTTTGGGGCCTGTTAAGTATTGTCTGGTGTTTGATGTACATCTACGAATCTAACACTGTAAATGCACCTGTTAATTTTGCGGTGCTTGCTGTACATTTGTGATTATTACACTGTCTCTGATCCTATGATTTGCCTCACACTTTACAGTAACAAGTAAATGGGTGCTCTCAAAACTGCTAGGCATGCCACAGCATATGTTGTGAGCTAATAAAGATTAATTATTTTCCAGATAATAGAATTTTATTCAGTGACAAAACCAATGCAAAGAAAAATCTGTCAATTTAAAAGCAAATACATTAAAAATATAATAAATTAATGGAACAAAACTTAACAAGGGGAAAAAACAATCAAGTCTATTTTATCTACACATACACCAACTGTGGCTTTTATGTGAAGCTTTGGTTGTCTGTAATGTCTCCCAGAGTAGAGTGGTAAGGATAGGGATACAGCCCCCTAATGGAATGTTGAGGTGGAGGGGTATAGGCAGATGCTGTAATGGAGTTCACCATGAATTGCAAAGGGAAGTGGTCCTGTGATTGTTGAACCTGTAGGTCTACAAGAGTCTGCAGCATCTGTGTTTGCTGCCAGAGAAGCCCCATTATGTCCTGATGCATCTCCATTTTCTTTTCCTGCTGGGTTGTCTGGGTCTGCTCAGTCCTTCTACAGGCTATCTGCAGTGTTCATTCTCCAGGCCCTTTGCACACGGTCTTATGCAGCTCTGACTTTCAAGATCTCAATGAACATGACATCCCAAGTCCTCTTCTTTCTCCTCCGTATCTGGCTCAGGAGTTCTGTGGGTGTGGAGGAGCAGGGCTGGCTGCAGCGTTTTTGCCACCCCAAACGGAAAAAAAAAAAAGCCGCATTTGGTGTCAATTCATTGCCAGGTCCTTCCCTCCAAGAGAGACTGAAGGACCCGCCGCTGAATTGCCACCGAAGACCCGGACCCGCCACCCCTTCTTGTTGGTCGCCCCAGGCACCTGCTTGCTGCTCTGGTGCCTGGAGCCGACCCTGTGGAGGAGAAACCCCTCAAGGCTGCAACAGTAGCAGCTGCAGATAAAACACGCAATATAGTCACAATGGAAAGTGAAAGTTAAGATTCAGAACACCCTTCCCTTGCCCCCCTAAAGTTTTAAACAAGACATGCTTATTGACACTTCTGCTTCAGAATGCTTGTGAACAGTGTACCTCACCGCACCAGCCATGTTGAGTATGCCCCATCAGGGGTGAAGGAAATGAGGAGGGAATTGCTCGGTTGCATGAAACTATGAATATAGGGCAATGGCACTGGATACTGAGATAATTTTCCAGAGGCAGTTGTGATTTTAGCTGATATCTCACTCCTGAAGGTAACAAAGGCACAAAGAGCACAGCTGCTGCTGGCATCCTAAAGCTGCCTGGGCCCGAATGCTATTAGCCTTTTTACTGCAATGGAGTCTGCCGAAATTATCACTGACTGACACAGCAAGTGTTCTATGCCAAGGAAGAAATAAGGTTGCCATCCCTAGAAACCTTTGGGAGCGGACTGCAGAGTATCTCCATGATATCCCTGTGAATGTAAACAAACTTCTCCCACAGCCTCCCTTGTCTTACTCTACAGAGCAATGAAAAGCAGATTGCAATGCTACCTCTTTTTATTGTACCACTATCTCTTCTAGTACCAGTAGATTAATGAAAAGTCAATAGCTGTGTCCTTTTAAGTTGAATTACCCTCAGTACATCATTCTACTGACAAATACATTTACACACTTATCCAAGGTTCCTTCCCCTGCATCAGGCTCACCTATGCATGACTGCCAGGCCTGACTGGATAGCAGTGGAGTCTCAAACAGGTCCTAGCTCGCAGCATAGCTGGACCCCTCAGTCACATGTCCCCCATCATTCTCCTCTTACTGTTTCTCCTTGTTCACGCCAGGGACCTGTGGCTCGGGCTCCTCAAGGTATACACGATGGTATGTGGGAGGTGGGGTGGGGTACAGGTCTATGGCGTGCAGATCTTTGTAAAAGCAGCAGATCTATAAGTCTGCATCAAATTGACTAATGGCTGTCCTGGCCTTCTGATATGCCTGATGTAGTTCCTTCATACGGCACTGCTGCTGGACCCTTTTACATCTCTTCTCCTGCACTCCCTATGCAATCTACTCATAGATGTCCATGTTTCTATAGCTGGTCTGTAGCTGTGTTTGTACAGCCTCTTCTCCTCACAGGCCCAGGACATCAAATATCTTCTGTCTGCTCCAAGCCGGAGTACATCTGGAACATGTAGCTGGCATGGTCAGCTGGGTAGTTGTTCACAACAATGGAGAGCTGTTGGGTGTACTTGCCAAGCTGAACAATCAGGAAAAGGCATTTTAGTAATTTGTGGGGCTTTAAAGGAAGAATGGGCAAGATTTAGACAAAGCTTGGATATTGGACTATACAATAAAAGATCCCAAGGGAAAAAGTGGAAATGGCACCAGTTTAGCCATTTAAACTAGATTGAATGAAACACAGGAGAACATCATGGAGGGAATGTTTCTACATTAGCAAGAGAGGGAAGAAAATGTGTGCATTAAGTCTTTTCCATCTCAAATTTGTATGTATGGTTGCTGGTCTTAGGAAGGAAAGAGGACTTTCAAAGCTCAACAGCTTGTGCTTCTTCTTTTGTGGACTGTCTTTGGGAAGTCCCATGAATATTAAGGTGACTTATCCAGATATATTAAACACTATTGCCCTTCTCAATCTATCTGTAGATCATCAATGGTGCTTCTCATCAATGGCCTAAAATGGCTCCCATTGAAATCAGTGGAAAAATTTACATTGACTTCAGTGGGAATGGGCTTAGGTCCCAAATTATCTGGATTTTTTCCATACCTATTTCAGCTTTTCCAAAACACGCAGTGAGAAGCACTCTATCATGAAGCCTTTGGAAATTTAGTGCCAAGTGCTTGGGAGCCTTTTCATTGACTTAGGCTTGTCTACACTGGCAATTTACAGCGCTGCAACTTTCTGGCTCTGGGGTCTGAAAAAACACCCTCCTGAGCACAACAAGTTTCAGCACCCCAAAGCACTGGTATTGACAGTGCACCAGCACTGGGAGCATGGCTCCCAGTGCTGGTGGCTACTCCCCTCGTGGAGGTGGGGGGGTTTTAGGGTATGTCCACACTACCCGCTGGATCGGCAGGTAGCAATCGATCTGTCGGGGATCAGTTTATTGCGTCTCCTCTAGACGTAATACATCAATCCCCAAATGTGCTCCCCATTGACTCTGGAACTCCAGGGCAAGAGGTGGAAGCGGGGGGAGCTGCAGCCGTCAGTCCCACGCCATGAGGACAGGAGGTAAGTCGAAATAAGATACGTCGACTTCAGCTACACTATTCTCGTAGCTGAAGTTGTTTATCTTACATCGACACCGCCCCTCGACCCCCAAGTGTAGACCAGGCCTTAGAGTGGTGGGAAAGGTCTCTCCCAGTGCTCTGCCACAACCACACAAGGCACATTAAAGCACTGCCGCAGTAGCCCTTTAGCATTACCGGTGTAGGCTAGCCCTAAGTGGCTTTTGATCAGGCTGCCCACAAAGGACCAACATTCATTGTTTTTCATCTGAGTGTCTTTGTCCTAGGCAAAGCCCTTGACAGAAAGAATTGTAGCTATGACATAATCTAGAGGAAAAAGATGGAGTAAGAGAAGATTGGTGGAGTATTTAGGGTTCTTCCAATTTAACAGCACTAAAACTGGTAGTTTCATTTTAAAAGGATGAATTTATTAATGTCTTAGAGGAGATTTTAAAATACTGGATTTTTACGTTTTTTTTTATTTTGCTGTGATGTGCAACTTTATTTCTGTAGATTTTAAAAATGTGTTTTAAATCAGTTCCTCACAGATTTTTCTTATTAGCTGTTGTCTGATTCTTTATTAGAATTTATTTTAAATAAGATTGAACTAATTTTGATGGGAGAACAATTGACAACCAACGTTTTCTAATAAGCAGATACCATACTAAAGGGTTTTGTCAACATTTTAATGCAGCTAGTTTTGTTTTACAGAAGACTGACTTTATACCTGGTTTACTACACAACTTTTTAAGAAACAAAGGCATTAACAGTAGCTAAAGCCGGATGCTATCTACTGTTCAGCAGCCAGCAACAATAATTTATTAGGTTAGCCTCCAGAAGTCTTGCTTCTTTATGCAAGTTTTTTCCCTGACATTTAAATGTAAATAGTTGTTAAAGAATTAGCCACACTAGCACTAGGGGAGAAAGGAGAACGAGTCACATACCACCAGAGTGATAGTGTTTGAAGAGAACCAGACCTAGCTTTACTGGTCAACACAGACATTTCTATCGTGTCTGATGTAATGGAGCTGTATCAGCAAATTGCTCCTCAGGGAATCATCAGGAGATATACACATCATTAACCCTTCTCTAGCGTATGCATTTAGTTATGTGACATAATTTAATTAAAGCTTTCATATAATTCTTTACTTTCTTTTCTCTTCCTTCTTACCTGCTTCTATGCTTCATCAATTTTATGCACTAAAAGTAACCTGCAAATAATAAGTGCAGAGTAGATTAATTTTGTCACTTCGAGAAAACTTGAGGAACTGTTGCACTGTGTATAGCATTCATAACTGAAGGAAAGTAATGTGGCCGACATATAAAAGTTATTTTGCCCATGTTTTATGTTGCAACTGTATGCATTGCTTGCCCCGGCTCCTGTGAGTGCTCTGACATCATTGATGCTAAACAGCATTATTAAAAAGTAAACATGTCTGCATTAATGAGTTAAATAAAAATAACTTTTTTCCTTGGTTTCTCTGTTTTTTTAAGAATCTAATCCCTTAAATGGAGAGCAATGTTTAAAATGTTCATTCCTGCCTGGTGAGTGACTTTCTGTGGCTTTACACACTTCTCTTGACAATACCGATCATGTTACAAAACTCACAGTAATATAGAAATAGAAGTCAGGAAGGACTGAGATCCACTAGTGTTTCCCCACTGCCCTAATTACAGGAAATAGATCACACCCGTATCCAAAAAAAGGATGCTTGTTCAGTGCTTCAGAGAACGAAAGAGGTGAATACAGCCATTTATGCAAGATTTGAAAATGAAGCATTGAGATCAAATAAACTGCATCATCTGTTTATATACATATTTTTATGAATATCAGCAAGTACTAGCTATGATGGATAGGCAATATCTGTTTTAATAATTTTGAAAGTGTCTTCTATGTGTTCATTTTGAGAATGTCTTTCAGTTATTCAGTTTTTCCACTAGTGATTAATTTGACCTTATTGGGGATTGGATGTATTTTATTTTAGATAGTTTGATATTGTTTTACTGTTTATTCAGAGGATTTTAACTGCATGCATGTGCACACACACACTCTATTGTAAATAAAGTTTATTTTATTTCTTGTTGAATATCTTTTTGTGACTGGTGGTACATTTTTCTGTGTATTTTTTTTTTTTTTTTTTTTTTGGTGACTTGTGGCTCAGGCATATTTTCCAATTGATAGCTGGCTGATCTGTTGCTGAATCTTCTCACTTGTCTTCATTTCGTGAACTTTATTTCACTATATTCAGCACGACAGACCCTCATGTTTTATAATGCAAGCAACTCTTTATACATTAGTCCACGAGTTAGTCTTTTTAAATGGCTGTGTGCGTCATAAAAGTTTTGTCCTTTATTGTAGAAGTGATTGAGGCCATTTTACTTTCGCTATTATGCGTATTCGATTGCTTCCACAATGTTGTTTCGCTTTACAATTCTTTGGCTGACTGTGTACAATTCTGATAAGAATTTTATAGAAATATTTGGAATATGTAGTAAAAAATAGGGGGATTATGCCTAGTATGTTGTAGAAAGGTGAATGAGAAATGCTCTGCAGTGGTGACTTTTTTTCTTTTGTAACGTGAAGTATCTTGTCCATAGTGCTAGAGATTAATGTTGCTGGGATTTCTATTATAAAACCAAATATTGAAAGAGTTATAAGTACATGATTATGCATTTCCTTCAAGTTATGAGCTTTTTGAGAGACTATCTTAAATAAATTTAATAGAAATTGGTCAAAACACAGTGGTAGCTGTGATGAGTCTGTTGTAGTGGTGCTTGTCACTTTTTTCACTTGATAGTAAAATGGCAGCTGAGATTTAAAAAACCCAACAATTTGCCAGACACTTAGTGATACATGTTTAAAGTTATATTCAGAGATTTAACCCCATGATTTGCATTAATGTTAATGAGTTGCACAGCTCTCTGTGTACTACTTTAACATTTACACTGTAATTTAGATTGGTGCCTATTACTGTTTTAAAAGATAATGTAACTGAGAAGTTAACATTTAAAATGTGGCTGCTGTGTGTACACAGTAAATACTTTTTCATAACATTTTAATAGTGTCAAAGCTTAATGTCAATTAAATCAAAGTAGAAATCCTAAGAAATCTGTTTTCTATAGTATTATACCGGGATTTGATCCCAATCCTTGCTGAAACATCTATATGTGCTTTAATATTTCCAAATTCAGATCCCTGTGAGACAAAGCTAACACATCAGGGTTTTCCATTCAGTGTCCCTGTGATTTCATCTGTATTTATTAACATGATGGTATGGGAGTCTCAATGAGGTAACAGCTATTGCATCCAGATTTCCCATTGGGTTATATTGGTAGCCAGTCCCTTCCGGAGTAGCACAGTTTGATTTTACTAGAACTGACTGGATGGGATCCCAATGTAACTTTTGGAAGTAACCTAATGCATTTGAATCAGCTATAGAAGGGGTACTCATTGTGAAGAGCGACATTGTCTCATACTCTAAATTAATAATGAATGTAGGAATGTTGATCTTGGTTGTACTCAGGCTCTACTGTTTATGAGGGCTTCTCTGGATGCTAGGAGATCATTAGCTTGCCTCCTGCAAGAAAAGTTGTAGACTTCTAATAGGTAACCTAAAACCAAGTCATAAGAATTGGCTTTAATTGTTGGGGCTGAGGGCTGTCCAATGTTTGGGAAGATAGTGAAGATCCTCTTTAGTTTACTCTTTTTTTGACTATCCTATGTCATGGAATATCTTCTTTCCCCTTTTGTTAAAAAGCTATTGAATCCACCTGGTGCATTTCCTTACCGCCAAGAACTATGTATGCTGCCTATTCAGTTCATAGACCCATTCAGCCTGGACTGAGGAACCAAAAAAGAAACTAGATGTAGATTCATGTGTGGATGTATTATAAACTTCATTTTCATGTAATCATATTTTTACAAGTATCCACAAAAACAACCAGGAGTCTGCTGGCACCTTAAAGACTATCAGCTTTATTTGGGCATAAGCTTTTGTGGGCAAAAACCACTTCTTCAGATGCATGGAGTGAAAATTACAGATGCAGGCTTTATATGTTGACACATGAAAAGAAGGGAGTTACCTCACAAGTGGAGAACTAGTGTTGACAGGGCCAATTAGATCAGGGTGCATGTAGTCCACTCCCAATAATTGATGAGGAGGTGTCGATTCCAGGAGAGGCAAAGCTGCTTTTGTAATGAGCCAGCCACTTCCAGCCCTTATTCAAGCCCAAATTAATGGTGTTAAATCTGCAAGTGAATTTTAGTTCTGCTGTTTCTCTTTGAAGTCTGTTTCTGAAGTTTTTTTGTTCAAGTATAGCTACTTTTAAATCTGTTGTAGAATGTCCAGGAAGATTGAAGTGTTCTCGTACTGGCTTTTGTATGTTACCATTCTTGATGTCTGATTTGTGTCCATTTATTCTTTTATGTAGGGACTGTCCAGTTTGGCCAGTGAACATGGCAGAAGGTCATTGCAGGCACACGATGGCATATATAATATTAGTAGATGTGCAGGTGAATGAACTCCTGATGGTGTGGCTGATGTGGTTGAGTCCTCTGATGGTGTCGCTAGAGTAGATGTGGAAACAGAGTAGGCAACGAGGTTTGCTGCAGGGATTGGTTCCTGGGTAAGTGCTTCTGTGGTGTGGTGTGTAGTTGCTGGTGAGTATTTGCTTCAGGTTGAGCGGCTGTCTATAAGCAAGGACTGCCCTTCCTCCCAAGGTCTGTGAGAGTGAGGGACTACATCCACCCTGCTCAAATTGGCCCTGTCAACACTGGTTCTATACTTGTGAGGTAACGCCCTTCTCTTCATGTGTCAGTATATAATACCTACATCTGTAATTTTCACTCCATGCATCTGAAGAAGTGGTTTTTTACCCACGAAAGCTTATGCCCAAATAAATCTGTTAGTCTTAAAGTGCCACCGGACTCCTTCATATTTTTACATTTAACTTAAAAAAAATTTTCCTCTGAGGGTGGGTGAATGGTGGCACATATTTTGTTTGATTTATAATCCTTGTAGCCTGGAAGAGGGATTTGGCTTCCATTCCCTCTGGAAATGAACTGACACTTTCTGAAGTGGAGCTTCTAGACAGTTTAAGCTAAAATATCAGTTCAGCACTGGGAGGTGCAAAGAACTTGGTGCCAGCCTTGGTACACATTGAAACTACAGTGTATTTCCAGATGCCAGACATCTCCTGAGCTCCTTGTAGGTAGTATTTCAACTTAACTGTCTAGTAGTCTCTGTTGCTCTAATTTTCTGATTTAAAAAAAATCAAAATTAAAAGAAATCTAAATTTTATTTTTCTTTAATGTTGAAAAGCAGAATTCTGAAGCAGTAATTTTCTCCATGTCTGTTGAACTCCCAACATTTGCTCTATCATTGCCTCAAAAGCACTGTTCTGCAGGATTAACCTGCTACCGCACAGTTCCATTGAGTTCATGCTGTATAAAGTGCTATGCTTCTCCATTTCATCCTACATATGATGTAAAATCCTCTGAGGCGCAAGGAAGTTGGTCAACTTTCAACTTTACAGGAGTGAGTGCAGCAAAACAAAATGGCAGCACTGGGAAATTTGAGTGAAGCTGTTTTTCTTTGAGTAGTGTCCCTAAGGGTGTGCCACTTTAGGTGTGCATGTGCCTCTTGAGCTTTTCATTGGGGGAGATTTTCAATTAGCAGTGTCTATTCAGCCTATGCATGCACCCAGTATCTCCTAGTGCTGGATGCTGAGGCTATGTAGGGGTGTGCGGGTGAACTTCCCTCAGTTCCTTCTCAACCATCTTCATCTGACACAGAGCACTAGCATGTCCGCCTTGAGCATGTCTCAAGTTTTCTAATATTTCTGAAGTGGTTAAGATAGTTGTTAGTGTAGTTATAGTTAGCTAATTAGATAAGTAGTGAGAAGATTGTTTTACTCTTCTTTCCCTTCAGGGAGACTTATTTTTTTCCTGGCAGAGCATGCCTGGCTCATCAGGTTTTTAATGTTGTCTCTCTTGCTGAGAGGCTATACCAGGGTGGCCAGCCTGTGGCTCCGGAGCCTCATGCGGTTCTTCAGAGTTAATATGCGGCTCCTTGCATAGGCACCAACTCTGGGGCTGGAGCTACAGGCGCCAACTGTCCAGTATGCTAGAGGGTGCTCACTATTCATCCCCTGGCTCTGCCCCAGGCCCCGGCCTCACTCCACTCCTTCCCCCAAAGCCCCCACCCTTTCCCCTGAGTCTGCTGCACCCTTGCTCCTCCTCCCCACTCTCCCTAAACTAATACAGATGAACACTTTCATATTCTGCAACTCAGCATCTCCCACAATTCTAATATGAGTTCTGAGCTATTCCCTCCTTGTCAAAAGTTTCTGGAGGCAGTTCAAGTCTCCAACGCAAGCCATGTTGGCCATGTCCCCTTCTCTGTTTACCCCTAAATCTTCTGCCTTTGTAGCAGAAGTCAGTGGCGGTTCTTTTTGCTCCTGACATTTCCTTTGCCTTTTTATTTTGTTTGTTTTCAGGCAGTAGCAAGCAGCCTTCTTTTTGTCCCTATAAGCCACCTTATACCCCCTGCCTCCAGCAAGAGTAAGATTTACTTGTGCTTTACAGGGTATCAGCTCCCTGACATCAGCAGTCCATTAGTTCCCAAACAGTTTACTCAGGGCTCTGCAAGCCCTTACTTTGCCTTGCAGATTAATAATACGTGCACCCTAATGCCCTGCAGTGTCCAGCCCTTTACTACTGCACACTCGCAGAAATTACCAGGTAAGCTGTACCCAAAGGAACAGTGCACACACCAGCTTGTTTGATTCAACTGCAGATCAGTTCCAGTGTAACATCACAGCACTGAGATATATTTATAGTAAAAACAATCATAAGCTTGTTATTAAGGCTAAGATTTAAGAGAGAGTGAGGATAACAGCAGAAACAGAAATGGTTTATATATAAAACAAAAAATATACTACACTTCTTAGAATCTAAACTTAACTTTAACAGGCTGAGCCTTTGTTTAAAGCAGTTTGTCTCCCCAAAGCAATCTCCCAGCATCTCCAACCAACATGGCTGGGATCCCTCTTCATGAATGCAAAAATCACTGTCCTTTTTGCTTCCTCAGTGAAGAATAAAGAAGTGTCCTTCAGCCTTCTGCTAATATCCTCCAAGTGTCACACAAAACAAACCACAAAAGACCATAGCCTGGCCACAACTGGGTAGTGGCACCTGCAAAACATGCCAAAAAAAATTTTTTTAAAAAAGCCCTGAAAAGAATAAGAATGGTAAGGAAAAAATACAAAAAACACAAAAGATATTAGTCCACTGACTCAGATTTCTCTTCCTCTATCAAGAAAAGAGAGCAATAAACTCTGATTCTTTGAAGGACACAGATAAAATATGACAAAGGCTTTTTCCTCCCTGAAACATTTAAAACCATATACAAAAAGGTTATATCCACAATCCAGATCCAACCTGAGCAGGCCCTCAAGGACAAGCCTTAGAGTAAATATCACCCTTCTAATCCCCTCCTGAGGCAGTGATTCCCCTTCACCCTTTCATCCATCTTCTTCACAGAATTACTGGAGGAAAGATAAGAGATATACCAAGGGAAAGCCTTGGAACCAGGGCTTGAGCAGAAAACCCAAATGTGCTCTCTCAACCTTCAAGAGGCAATTATGACGAGGAGTGAATGTGCCTCTGCCTAGACTTGAGAGTGAGAGGCAGATTTTCCCACTCTTCAGAGAAATGGTTTGCTTTGATCACAAGCAGGTGGATGCAAGAGCGAATGCATCAGAGATACTCCTTCAAGCTAAGGGCTTCACTCCATCCTTTCTTAACCCAGTCTCCTGTCACCAGTAACCTCGCCAAGCACAAGTTCATTCAGAACTAGATCTACATCTGGGGCTTGGAAGCGACAGGATTTCCCTCAGAAGGAAGTTTCTCAGGGTTTTACTCCATCATTTTCATTCTTCAGAAGTGCACCAGAGGAGTCAAGGCCATCATTGACCTCAAAAGGCTCAGATGGATGAAAAAAAGAGCCATAGCTTCAACAGTGACCTCCCTATCTCAAGGGGATTTCCTAATCTTAGTGGATCTGGAAGACACGTACCACTGGTGCATTCCAGTGAGCCCCTGCTACTGCATGCTTCTGAGATTTGCTTGTGGCATGGATCGCTATCAATACTGAATGCTTCCATTCAGTCTCTCGTTGGCCCCCACGTTCATTATGAAGATGTTGATTTGGCCATAGCAAGGCTCAGGTCCCAGGTTATTTACCAATATCCCTTTCTGGAATTTCAACCTGAGTCCCATCCCAGGCAGTAGCATGCAGTGCCACAATCCAGAATTTGATTCTCCTGCAAGCACATGAATTCATAATAAATACCAAGAAAAGTTCCTGGATTCCCTCAACAAGCATTATTCACCTGGGCATGGAAATAGACCCTTTGATGGCAAAGATCTACCCATTGCTAGACAGATTTCAGAAGACCCAGGATCGGATACTTTTGCTGATCACAGGCATGAGACAAACCATAGGTCAGTGTCTTTAGCTACTGGGTCTCCTGGTCTCGTGCATAGAGGTGACTATGCCCCAGAGTGAATGCCATGTCAGGTACTGGTCCCAAACCAGCTCTTTGCCTCCCTGAGGTAGCAGACGGTCCCATACAATATCAACAGGAGTCTCTCCATATGCCCTTCAGACCTTCAAGTTCTCACCATTACCAGCAAGACTAGACATCCTTCACCAACGCTTATTCCTCCATCCAGACGCAGAGCATCTTCAGCTGACCTCCTGGCTGTTGAAAGGGCAGCATAAGCCCTCAGCCTATCATCCAGAATTATTAGGACTCTGCTCTTCTTCCAGGAGAATTTCCACACTAAAAGCCTATTCCTTCATCTGGGCCAAATTCAGTTTTTGGTGCCAAGACCACAAAGCAAATCCCAAAGGATCCAAGGATTCCAGTTATTCTGGACTTCCATCAAGAAGATGTGGATAAGAGACTTCAGCCCAGCACTATAACATACCAGGTATCAGGCCTTAGCAGCATACTGTTTGTAGGAGCCTTGGGCTCCTTGGCTGAGGACCCTCATGTGTCCAGATTCCTCAGAGAAGTCAGAGTTGCCAGACCAGTGGTCATACCAATCTTCCCTAAGTGGGACCTACCACTGGTGTTGAAAGCCCTACCTATCCCTTTGAACCTCTTACATCTATGTCAGCATTTTACCTCTCAATCAAAATCTGCTTTCTGGTCACCGTCATGTCTGCTAGATGAGTTTCAGAACCAGTAGTTTTATCCATGCAAGAACCTTACTGTCTGTGTTCCATGATGACACAGTGGTGGTAAGAACTCCAGAACCATTCTTCCGTAAGGTAAATTCTCCTTTCCATTCCTTGCAGGAGATTGTCCTTCCTTCATTCTGGCCAAAGCCAGAGCACCTGACTGAGAAATTGTGGTGCATTTTGGATGTCAAAAAAGAGCACAAAAGATTTACTTAAAATGTTCAGCATCCACAAGGAGATTGAGCTCCCTGTTCATTTCCTTTCACCAGAAGTGTCAGCTCATAGTATTAGACTTAAGTCAGAAGGGACATTTTGGTCATTCTGATTCTGACTCCTGCACAATGGGCCACAGAATCTCACCCACCCACTCTGTAACAACCCCTAACTATGTCTGAGTTACTGAAGTCTCAAATCAATGCTTAAAGACCAAGGTGCAGAGATCCTCCAGCAAGTGACCGGGCCATGCGCGAGGAATTGAAAACCTCCAGGCCTCTGCCAGTCTTTCCTAGAGGAAAATTCCTTCTGACCCCAAATATGGCGATCAGTTAAACCTGCATGGAGGCAAGACTCACCAGCAGCACCCAGGAAAGAATTCTCTGTAGTAACGAGACCCACCCTATCTAACATCCATCACAGACATCTGGGCTATTACCTGCTAATAATCATAATTGCAAAATTAGGCTTCCCATCATACATCCCCTCCATATTATCAAGCTTAGTCTTGAAGCCAGATATGATAGTAGTGCCCCCACTCCCTTAGAAGCTGTTCCAGAACGTCATCCTCTAATGGTTAGAAACCTTTGTCTAATTTCAAGTCTAACTTCCTAATGTCCAGTTTATATCCATTGTTTCTGTTCCACATTGGTATAAGCTTAATAATTCCTCTTATCCCTTGATTTATACCCTCTGATTATTTATTATAAGAGCATCATTTCCTTCTAGCCTTCTTTTGGTTAGCTACTAAACACAGCTCTTAGAGTCTCCTTTATAAGCAGGTTTCCATCCTCGGTCATCCAGTAGCCCTTCTCTTACCTGTCATTGTCATCCTTCTTATCTGCCCTCATAATAATGAGGCAAGTTTGTTTAAGTATTGGTGCCAGGCTAGATTATCCTTAACTCCACTCCATCCTCATGTTTAAGCGATCCACTTCTTCTTTTTGTTTTCTTCTTATTTATATGGCTACAAAACCTTTACTTTGGGTTTTAATTCCTTTTGCAAGGTCCAACATATATGGTTTTGCCTTTCTCAATCCCTAATGTTCTGACCTCAATAGGTGCTTCCTTGCTATCCCTCCATCTTCCACTCCTTGTAGGCTTTCTGCTTTTTCTTAATCACTTCTCTGAGATGCTTGCTCATCCAGCTTGATGTACAACTCCTGCCTATGAATTTTTTCCCCTTTCTTGGGATGCAGGCCTCAGAATATCTAAGCTATCCCTTGCCCAGATGAATCAGACTGTGCATTGTTGTGGCATACAAGGTGTTTGGGATTTCTGTTCCAGAAGGGATCAAGGTGGCGGGGAGGGATAGCTCAGTGGTTTGAGCACTGGCCTGCTAAACCCAGGGTTGTGATTTCAATCCATAGGGGGCCACTTAGGGATCTGGGGCAAAATCAGTACTTGGTCCTGCTGGTGAAGGCAGGGAGCTGGACTCAATGACCTTTCAAGGTCCTTCCAGTTCTAGGAGATAGGATATCTCCATTAATAATTAATTAAAAAGGTGCAGAGTCCAGGTCATCAGCTAAGACCTTTATCAGATATTATAGAGTGAACTCTGTCTTCTGCAGAGGCCTTCTTTGGCAGGAAGGTGCTGCAGGTAGTGGTCCAGTGATAACCTGTGGGGTTATCTGCCATATGAGGAGGTATGTGTATGGAAGGGGTGTCTTTTCTGTTTCTGTTTCTTTCTGTTCATTCACTTATTCTTCCCTCTCTCAACTCACTGCTTGTTACTTCCCATATATATCAGAATTGTGGGAGATGCTGGGCTGAAGAATGGGAAATTTCTTACCTGATAATTTCTTTTTTGGTAGCAGCCAGGGGCGGCTCTAGCTTTTTCGCCACCCCAAGCAGGAGGTCCACCAGTCTCGCGCTTTGGCATACCTGCCACCAAATTGCTGCTGAATCTGCAGGACCGGCGGATCTCCCGCAGGCAAGCCGCCGAAGGCTACCTGACTGCCGCCCCAGGCATGCGCTTGGAGCACTGGTGCCTGGAGCTGCCACTGGTAGCAGCATCTCCAACAATTCTAGCCACCCTTGGATGGCTTTTCAGGCAAGGGTCAACATTTTATTTGCATAGTTACCATATGGGCAGTGACCTACTGTATATAATTCCAGTGCCAAGCAAGCAACTATCATTACTAATTATTTTCTACAAGTTTTTTACACAGCTTTGGAATGAATCATCTAATGGCAGGCCAGAGAAGAGGCCATGGGCAGCACAGGGTATGGTGCAGCTTTCAATCAGCTCTATAAACTGCTGTCTGGAAGGAGAATGCCCATACATATCAGAATGGTGGGAAATGCTGCTAGAAGAAAGCAAATTACTGGGTAAAAAAAATTCCATTCTTTAAGTTCATTCTCTGTTGAACTTTTGGAAATTCTGCTTTCTCTCGCCTTTTAAAGAGTCCTTCCCATTTGCTGAACAGTGGAATAGCCATTGATCACCTTAGTATCTCCTTGTTGATATGTACCATAGAGTGAAGATTGTGCTGTTAACATTAAAGCTGTGGACAGCTTTTGTTTTAGTGACAAGAGAGCCTTAAGTTCTTTTAAAATCATGAAACCTGTATCTCACACACAAAACTTTGATATTATTCACTCTAGCATTTTTCTTACATATGAAATCCTTTTTAAGCAGAAAAATGCTCTGTAACCATCAGCACTTGAAAGGTGTTAAACTTGCTAGGGTCCAGAGGAGATCAGAGCCTGACATGAAGGTGACATACTTGTCTTCGTTTGTGTAAAGTGGGAGATTAAGTGGCATGAGTGTACACTTCTTTGCTGTTTATCCATTCTGCTGTCTTACCTATGGAGTAGCATTAATGATGATCCAAGAGAAGATCTCATGTTTCCACCTATGTTCAAAAGAAAGGGGAGGGGGTGTGTGTGTGCGCGTGTATATGTGTGTGTGTGTGTGTGTGTGTGTGTGTGTGTGTGTGTGTGTGTGTGTATATATAATGAAAAACCATCCCATGTAAAGTTGAGTTAAATAATACTGTTATTCTTTTCAGATGTCAAGTACTTTAATTGTTTGAAACAAAAGGAAATCCTTTTTTTCTATATTCACTTAAGGACCTGTGCCTGGGATAATAGTATTTAATTAAGTACATTGTCTGGAAGTCACAGCTAACTAGATCCTACTTACCTATTTGGATCTTAGAGCTATCGTTGTTATAAACAATATAATGATTGTACTATCTAGACTTCAAAGAGTAATTCTTTAGTTTGTGTCCTACACTTAATCTTTTTGACTATATTGTGTTAACAAAAAAAGGATGCTTATGATAGGTACCATTAACTGCTAATGTTTTTTATTCTTGAGTCACTCCATTGAAATGGATATGGGATTAAACATGACATAATCACAGCACCAACAAAGCAGTAATGCCGAAGTATGATGTTATAGCATTGCAATGCTGCAGCTATGGGTAGTATGTCCCTTTGCTTCCATACTCTCATATTTTCATTCATTTATTGCATTTATATATGCACATTTTTTAGTTAAAATCCTTCATTTCTATCTCTCATTTTAACATGGCTAAGTATATTTATTATGGTAGAATGTACATGATGAGGGATATACTGTACATCTTAAGAGAATACAGAAATGCTATAACTGCCTGCATAATAAAAGAATGACAAAATGCTGATATTGAGATAATTTAAAACTCAGAATTAAAACTAGGATTTTTCAAGTTTGCATTAGAAAGTTTTTAAGATTGCAATATGAAAATATTTCACAGCATATTTGATTTAATCCTAGAATCCACCCATTTCGTTTAGATAAACACATCATTCAGATGACTTTATAAAATCTTGTGATGGGGTGGATACCCCACACAGGCCCTGACGTGGTTAATGTGGGCCTGATGGGCCAAGTAACATGCCTGGAAGCACCAGCAAGAGAGACAGCAAGAAAGCCAGTCTTAATTGGTGATGAAGTCCAGCTGAGAAGTGGTTGAGTGGTGATTATAAAGCCAGAAAGTTTGCAACAGAAAGGGGCTGCACGGAGAGAGTCTGCAGTCACTCTCTGGCAGATAGTCCAGGGAGGCTGCAAGGAGTCTGAGGGAGTAGACCCTGCTGCCAGCTACAGTCCCTGGGCTGGAACCCAGAATAGAGGGAGAGCCTGGGTTGCCCTTCCAACCACCAAGAAAGATGTGGTGGCACCCCTTAAGGTAAGGGGTTTAAGGACCATGGAGCCAGGAGATAGATGGAAGACCTGCTGTAAGGTCATTGGACTATAGCTTGGTTGGACTCTCTGCCACCCCAAAAGGGGTGGACATAAATACCATGAACTGGCCGGAGGGCCCAGTTACGAAAGATAGACCACCACAGCAACAGAGTGCCTGTCGGCAGTGGCACCAGACCAAAAGATAGCTGGTATGCCACTCCTGGCCACCAGTTGGTGCTTCTGCAGTGAGGGAAACCGTTTACAAATTCCAAAAGGGTTTTCTAGTCCAAGGACTGTAAAAATAATGAATAATATCTTCTGCATGTTACTCAGGGGGGAGATCGTATCTTCTGTACATCAAAAAGGTAAACTGCAAACCATATTTTCTTTTAGTTCTTCAAATCTTGTACAGGCCCCATTAATGCTCATTTCTTCCCTAATACACAAATCTATTCTTGCTATTGGCCAAGGAGAGCTATTCACATAGAGCTCCTCATTGTTACTAAGAGATAAAGGCAAATGACTGACTGATCTCAGAAACAAACCTATCAGTTGGGTAGAGCCCAACAACTAACTTAGAGACAATGCCTCTTTAAAATTTTCCTTCCCTCAGATTGATGACATCTGATCAGCCCTGATAGAATATGCCCCAGCCTTAGGACAGCTACTTTCTCTGAATCTGCTCATTAGAATTATTTGACTTGTGTCTTAAGAGCCTATTCATTTGCCATATATGGAAGTCAGATAGAAGTTAACGACTGTGCTGTAGAAAGGGACTAGTACAGTACGCCTAATAAGGAATTCATTCCATCGATGCAGAAGAGATGATTATGGATTTTTCCCAAAGAATCATAATTACCTTCCACGGCTGCAGAGCAGGAGCAGTCCATGGCATGTCTGTGAGGCTGTATCACTCTCCACTGAGTCCTTTAGTTCAGAAATTCAGTTAGTGCTGATATTCTATCCTTTGCTCACCCTGTTGTGCTTAAGTACAGTAGGAGGTCTCATAATATACTACAAATCATAGTCACAATAAAGAGATTGAATTTCATCCCTGACTCTGAATCTTCTTGAGCATTTGTCTGACCCTTATCTTTATTTAAATGTAGCTTATGATTTAATTTCATATAAATCAGATGATGACTTTGAGTGTATGAAGAACTTGACATTTTGGGGATTTTATGTCTACTGCAAAAGAAATCAGAGTGCTTAATGTGTTAAAAACATTAGGTAAGCATTTTTTCAACTATTTCTCCTTTGGAAGAAGACCTTGTATCCAAAAGTCATTAGAATCCAACGTCTTTATTTAACTTGCAGTCAAATATTTTTCCTGACTGATTTAGTTCTCCTGACAGTTTTAAAATATAGTTGAATAAATTTGATTTAAAATATTGACTAAGAAATGTATAATAATTGTTTAAATCCCTTTTTATATTCAAGTAAATCATTGTGGAGAGGCTGTGGTCTCTCTGTAGTCAAAACTGAGACTTGTTTCTCATTATAACCCTTTCTAGAATCCACAAAAAAGATTATTTTGCTTGTTTGATGTGTGGCCAATGGACATTTCAACCCCTACCCTCCTACTTCCAAATTTGGAGGTGATTTATACAAAAACTGTGTTTCTGAGATATTGGAGGAAACAGAAAACAGGTGTCATGTCATGGCTTGGAAATTCTTCTAGTGTTTTCAGGGTACATTTTACCCTGAACGTAAAATGAGGTTAATTTGAAATACATTGCTGTGATCTAATGTACAGAACTAATATTGAGAGTGGAAAGGCATATTTCAGAAGTTATTCCATAGGTGAATTAAGAATTTAGGAATGACTTAGCAGGCTCTGTTAGACTTTTAAAAGGTACCAAATGACTGGTAGAGATGTAAACTTTCAGTTAAAGAAAGTAACAGGTGAGAGAAATAGAGAATAAAGTTCTGAATTGGGAGGATAATTTTTTTTTAAAAAGGAGATGGGGCCAAGGGAAAGAACAAAATTAGGCTTGAGATATAAATTTAACCAGATATAAATTTAACCAGTTTATCTCAGAAGGAAAGGAAAGAGGCAGATGTCCCTTCCTTACTGAGTTTGAGAATTGTACAAAGATTATTTGCTTAACCCGGTTTATCTTTGTTGACAAACAATTTAATAAAAGTCTCGCATAACTGAGTTAACACCACAGATTTTTTTTAAATGCAAATTTTGGTTTGGATACCTTTTCCTACATCTACCATATAATGGAAACTAATAGTATTATACTTCTTCTTGGAATGTTAATGGGCTTAAAATATAGTAAAGGAAAAAAAGGTACTGAATTATCTTAAAAATAGAATCCAGGTAATGTAACTATACAAGAAGTTCATTTTTCCAGAGAAGAGATGGTTATATCTCAAAGCCATCCTATTTTTATTTATGTTCTATGTTTTGTAAAAAGAAAAAACGAGTTGCTATTCTAGTCAGAAACAAAAACCCCTTCTCATTTCAAGTAAAACAGAATTTATCTGATAGAGAGTAGGTAAATACTTGTCTCAGTAGGCAAGAAACTAGTTTTATAAATATATATGCACCCAATTAAAAATGACTAAACATTATACACCGCTACCTTGATATAACATCACCCGATATAACACAAATTTGGATATAATGCGGTAAAGCAGTGCTCGGGGTGGGGGGGTCAGGGCTGCACACTCCGGTGGATCAAAGCAAGTTCAATATAACACGGTTTCACCTATAACATGGTAAGATTTTTTGGCTCCTAAGGACAGCGTTATATCGAGGTAGAGGTGTATATGGATAGTCAGTTTCCATAATCTAGAATTAATCTTATAAGTGAAGAGTGTAATCATTTGGACAAGGTGTATAAAGTTTGTATTGACAGTATTATTGTGTCAGACTATGCCCCTCTGTGGGCTCTTATAAAAACTGTAGAGAAGGAGAAATAGGATGACTGCCAGTTCTGCCTGAAGATGCAATTAGGTTAGAAGAGCCAGTAGCTCAAATGGAGAATGAAAGGGCTGTAAAAAGTTGAAAGGATGGGAAAAGCCCAATAAAGAATTTGACTGCATAGATATCCTCTAAAACTTTTGGGCAGAGCTTATTCCTAGATTGTGATCTCCTAACTCCCATTAGTGAGCAATTACTTGCAAAAGTAGTCCCATTGACTCCAGTAGGACTGTTTCTATGAGTAACTTTTCACCAATGGTAGCAATGGGTTCACAATCTGGCTTTTTTATTCGGTAAAGTATTTGCTGTAATTCTAGAAAATGATAGTCAGAAAGCATGCAGGAAGTTACCATCATACTAATATACAAGGAGAATAATCCGTGACGTTCAATCTGCTCACTTGCCGGTGTGAGAGACAAACCATCAAAACGTGACAAATGGCTAAAATGTGGAACACCTGTTTGCTTTCCCCTTGTTTCCCCTCCATTTGTTTCTCCTGCCATGCCTGCTGCGCATTTATCTCTTCTATTTGCTTACCCCATTTTTGTTTCCTTTTTGACCTCTCAAGAGTTGTGGAATGTGGCAGCGGCAGCCAGGGGAATTTTGGGCTGAATCCTGAATATATCATCAGCAGGAAGCTCAGTGTCTTCAGAGTAGTTGTGGCCACTCACAAGCACTTTTCACTCTCACTCCCCCTTCCTAGGTGATTGCAACTCTGGCTGTTTTCTAGAGCAGCAGCAGATGTGAGCTACAGTTCCAGGAGGTGAATATGAAGAATAGGGAGCCAGAACTGGTGCAAAGTGTGATGTACTGTGAAATGTGATAGAACTAAGGGGCCGGAAGCAGAGCCATAGATGACAGTAGATACTTCCAATAGTTTCTATTATGAATTTGTTAAAATTTTGGCAAAAAGAGTAAGTCAAGAGGTTGAAAGCTAAGGACCAGATGTACTCTGTTACAGGAAAGCAATATTCTGATAATTAAATACATACTTTCAGTTGCACAAACTTGTCCTGGTCAAAGAAATGTGAACATGCCTTGTTGTCTTTTAGTGTAGAGGAGCTGTTATTTCTTGATATAGAGAATCTCTGACCTGGTTGAGTGGCCATTTTGAGGAACTGTCTTGAACACTATGGACTTGGCCCGAATTTTAGAAAACAAGGGAATTCATTCTTTTAAATGATTTGGTCACCAAATAAATACTCCTTAAAAGGTGAACGAGACTTGGGTGTCTGTGCCAGGGAGAGGCTAGTAAGAAAAATTAGAGCTAATACAAATATTATTGTCAAAATATTGTCAAAATTATGGTGAGGGGAAGAATAGAGGAAACGATAGAAGCATGCTTTAAGGGGAAAAAACCCTCTCTACATCTTCTGCAAATGCAGTTTGACAATGGTAAAGGGTTAAATCCTGTGCCTGCATCCCCATTACACTGGAAGTGTGCAGGAAGCAAGTCAAGGAATGAAATGGTGAGCCAGAAGATTGTTGCTGCATAGATCCTCCAGCATATGTTCTACCACATGGTGATATAAGGCATGTGCAGGGCTTCTTTAGCCGTTAGTATTCAGTAGCCTCTTTGAAGCTGCTCCATAGCCTACAAAGAAAGATTTCTCCTCCTCTGATCGCCCAGGATATTTGCATAACCTTTGGACTAGCTACGCTGGTAGGGCAATATAATGATTATTTGGTCCTAAATATAATTTTTGTGCATTGTAAGCAAGCAACAAATCACTTAAGTTATCAAAGAACATTAAGAGCTGACTGCAGTTCCAGTGTTTGCTGAGTCCATATTACAAAACCTGATTGCTAAACTTTAAATAAATATAGACAGCATAAAGCAGTAGGATGAGATGAAAGAAAATATGTTAGGCCCATAAAATATTTGAAGATTTACAGCCACTTTTCACAGAAACTTATTCTTCTGGAAGTCAGCCAAATGGGCATTCGCACCTGAGGAAGCTTGTATTATCAACGTTTGCAAGCAAAAATGTGACATTCTACTTAATTTTGAATTTCTAGTGCCTTAGGAAAATTATTTCATTGTTTTTTTCTAATGGAAGCTGAAATCTTGAAGTATGTTGTTTGGCATGTGGCCATGCCACATCAGGTTGTGATCTCATTAGATCACTTAAAATAAGCCAAGTCAGGCATGGTCACTTCTGGGATTAGGAAACCTCTGAGGTGCCCTGAGAAGTTAGTGACTCAGTAATAAACCAGTGCTGCATTATGCCATTATAATGGTAGAAAGAACTGTGCAACTGGATGTTTTGCCTTTGAAAGGATCTGTAAACCCACTTGTGTATTTTAGTGAAGAGTGAATGATCTTTGAATCAATTTTTGAAATCAGTTTTAAAAGTTTGAGCACTTTGGAAACTTTGGATGAAAAGTGTTATACAAATGTCAGCAATTTCTGTATTTTTAACTTTTTAAAATTTAATAAGAGCTACATTTAAAAAAAATTAAATTGTGTATAAGACTTACTGGGAAACCTCCTATTTGTATGAGAACATAGGAATTGTCAGGACTGATCAAATCAGTGGTCCATCTACTCCAGAATTACATTCTGACAGTGGCCAGTACCAGCTATGTCAGAGGAAGGTGTAAGAAATACGATAAGACAATTTATGAAATAACCTGTCCACAGGGAAAAACAATTCCTAACTGTTGTCAGGAAGAGGCTGGTGTGCCCTAAGGCATCATTTACCAAACTTTTTGAAAGTTGATGCCCCTATTAAGGAAAATGAAATGAGTTGTATTCTCCTTCATCCTGGCCATTTGTTATTAAAGGCCTACCCAGGGCCGGCTTTATGAACGGCAGGGGCCGATTTGACTAGCCAGTGGCGGTCCGGGGCTTCGGCGGCACTTCGGCCTAGGGGCTCCGCTCCGGGTCTTCCGCAGCACCAAAGGACCCCCACAATGCTGAAATGCCGCTGAAGCCCTGGAATGGACCCTTCACCCTGCTGCTGAAATGCTGCCGAAGACCCAGAGAGGGGACGGGGGGACACACACACACATCCACCCACCCACCCACCAGCTGCCGGGTGAGTTAAAAAAAAAATGTAAAAGACACCTAAGGCGCGGGGCCCATTCCGGGGAATCGGGGGAATCGGCTTAAAGATGGCCCCGGGCCTACCTAAAATAACTGAGTACTCACTCAGTAGATTGAGTAGATCTTCATAATGATACAGTACTTCCTTTCCTTCACTGCATGCTTTCAGCAGTAAGGTATGATATTTAATAAGAATCATCCTTGGCATCTGAGCTAATATTCATTGAAATGAACAGGGCAGTTGACACCTCAGAGCAGGGCCGTCCTTAGGATTTATGGGGCCCTACGCAGTATTATTAAACTGGTGCCCCTATGCCGGATGGCAGCCCAAACTCGCAGCCTGGTGGGGGAGGGGGAGGAGGGACGAGACAGCAAAGGATAATGAGATGCCCGGCCCGCCTCATGGTGGCGGAGAGTCACAGTTCTCCGCAGAGACTCCCATGCCCTCTCCTTCATGCAGAATGGACATGAAGAAAGTCCCTAATTAAAAGCTCTAAAATTTGGGAATAAAAAATGTCAGTCACAGGTTTTTTGATATGCCCTGAAGTTTGTCAGAGATGTATTTGCAAAAACTTGGTAGTAAGGGTGAGTCAGCTGTCCTGCTGAATACAACATTACATATAATGGAATACATGATACAGCTCTTCTCTGTTTTACATTTTCTTAATCAGTATTTCTAAGCTGAATTTATATTTTAAATGTACTCAAACCTTAAGCCAGCATTCCAGATTACTACATATTTTAACGCACTGAAACAAAGACATTATTTTAAATTAATCAGAGAGGTTTAGTGTTCATAACAATGTTCATTTGCTTAGAAAAAGGGACAGTATTTACTTTGTGTGATCTCCATAACAAGAGACATGGTTATAAAATTTCACCAACTTTAAAAAAGTATGTTTCCACAGATTTAGTATAACAAGGATTTTATGTCTTACTAAGGTACTGATTTTGCTGGAGGATTCTTTTAAAACCAGTTCGATGTCAGAAATAAGAAAGGGAAACTTTGTCCAGCTATCTGGAAGGGAAGGACTGTTTGCCTTTAAGGGCTCTCTTTCAGTGGGGAGTGGGGGAGAGGTGGGAAGGGATGGACAGGAAGACTTGGAAGCACTTTTTTTTTTTTTAACTATAGTAATTAAAATGTGTATTTTAGATAAGGGAGTTCTTTGATAAAAAAACTGATGTCGAAGATCCACGCATTTTTAGGCTAAAGATGATTGTGCATCTAAAACTCTATGCAAGCATTTTTTAGAAATCTGATTTATAATCTTCACCAGCTCACTAATGAAATATTTTTAAAGCAAATTTTTAAACTAAGGTCCTGTAGACTGACATATATTCTGTGTAAATATTACATTAATGCACAACTGTTTTTGTCAGTAAAGTCAGAAACTGACAGTATAAAAATTTATTTGGGCATAGCTTTCATGGACAGCTGATGAAATGGGTTCTAGCCCACAAAAGCTTATGCCAAAATATTTGTTAGTCTCTGAGGTGCCACAAGGACTCGTCCTTGTTTTTGCTGGTACAGACTAACAGGACTACCACTCTGAAACCTGTCAGTATATACCTTGGGGTTGGCAAATGCCTGTTAAATGGCTTTATTACCCCTTGAATGTCTCTTTAACAGTTTCAATGTTGTGCTAATAGGTCTGGCAGGCTGGAGGTTTTTTCACTTTTAACTACTAGATTCCCTCCCAAGGAAGACTCACCAGGCTAGAGCAGCCATCTGTGGTAGCCTGCAGGAAGGGTCAGAACAGGGATAGGAAAAGAAGAGGGTGGACACTAAGACCCAGTGGTGCCTCAAATTTTCAGGTGCCCTACGCAGCTGCCTATGTTGCCTATGCTTAAGGACGGCCCTGCCTCAGAGCTATTGTTTCAGGCTCTGTAAATTTAGGCAGACATCACTGCATTAGTTGCACCTGGGTCATGTTTTAAAGGTTTACTACATAACCATAGCAATTTGAGACTTACTTAAAAGCTGAAATTTTAGAGGAAAATACTTCCCAAACGTATGGGCCATTATATTCCTTATAGAATGGTTTTAATTCTGTATAATTTAACAGTGGATGTTCTTATTATTCCTTTTTGGAATCCTACTAAGCTTTTAATTTCAATTATATCTTGTAGCAGTGAGTTCCACAAGTTAAATGTTATAGATCTTGGATGCTATATTCATGCATCAGTCGCTGATCACTCTTGATGCTGAAAACAAAATCCGTTTTCCTTTTAATATCTTCAGTCAGCTCTTGGTGTATGGTCAATTTCCACACAGTGCAGTTCAGGACAAAGGTGGTGTCATAAAGGACTCTTCCAATCCTTGGCTGCTGTGTTCAGGGCAATCCCTGGAGCAGCCTCAGAGCTGCTCCAACTTAATGCTGGCTGTTAATGGCCATCAGGGCTAAAAGCACAGTTTGAGATCAGCATAGTGTAGAGACATCCTGGCCATGCTTCTTTCAATCCAACAATACACTTTACACCAGCAGTGGGCAACCTACAGCCTGCCAGACTGTTTGTTTACATTTGCATGGCTGCCCACGGCTCCCAGTGGCCGCGGTTCGCTGTTCCTGGCCAATGTCTGCAAAAAGAGAAGTGGGAGTTTTGGGCTGGCTGAGTACCACCAGAGGAATCTCCTTGCACTGTTTGATTCTGCCAGGGCCATGCGGGCTCTAGGTTCAGAAACTGCTAGCAATTCAGCTTCAAGCAGCTGCATCATATTGGAGAATCTAGTCCATTAGTTCCACATAACCAGTACTGTTGTTTTTAAGTAAATGAAGTTGCAGTTTAACTTTTATTTAGTGATTGCCTAGATCTATGAATGCCTGAATACATTTAAAATATATTTAGACTGCATGACGTTCTGCTTGATATGCTTCAAATGTTGTGGTATTTGGTTCTTTTATCTCTATACCTCCCATCTTCAAATAATCTTACTAAGAAACAGACCTCTGTATGATACCTGCAGAAATAAGAAACTCATTCCATTGATTAGTTTATTAGTACAATTTAAATAAGTGCATTCATTTGTTTAATGAATATTTGTTCATAACGAGCTCAAAGAAAGTACTAAGATTCCTTTTCTTTTTTGTTTGTTTTGTTTTTATTAGTGGTCATATGCTTTAGAGAAACCAAATACCGGCAGTATATTTAATATTGCTTGGTCTACTGATGGTACTCAAATAGCAGGAGCTTGTGGAAATGGACATGTGATTTTTGCCCATGTCGTGGAGCAACGCTGGGAGTGGAAGAACTTTGAAATAACATTAACTAAAAGAAGGACTATGGAGGTATGAGTTACAAGTTCAGCAAAATTAACCTTCAGGATTGTTTATGTGTGACTCACAATTGTAACTCAATAGAGACAAATAATTGTGAATGGACAAGTTTTGCAGAGTATAAACGATAGGATTGAATACCTTTTGAGTTATAAAAAGGCCAAAATGAGCAAATGGTATTTGAGTGTGTGTTTGAGTATACAATCACAAGACCCAGAACTACATCAGCCTCTTGGCTCACTTAAGGATCACAGCATCTTGCTTTTAGGTGTGGTGGGGGCATGGATAAGGGATTGATTCATAGAGTTATAGGTCTGGTTTACATCAGAAATAATAATACAGTAATTACCAATAAAGGTGCAGCACTGGTATAAGTGATAGTGTAGATAGGGCTGAGTATCATGTCTACACTAGTGGGTTGCCACGAGTACAGCTGCACCATCGCTGGCTATTGTTACAGAATGGGTACTAATTTTTCTATGCCCCTACGATGAATGGATCTGTCTTCTTGGATTTCCAACTCAAGAGGCAACTGACAGCTGACCACAATCATGAAGAGTGTAAGTGTCCTTTGTTGCACTGCTCCAACATATTGCAGTCACCGGTTCAAATTTTCCAAAGCTAGGGAAAATTGTCACATATCTTTTAAGAGGCTGTTTTTACTATCTCCTAGTGAGGACTTAAGGAACGAATGATTGGAAAATAATAAAACATAAGAGACTGAAATTTTCAAACCTGGATGCCTAAAGTTGGGTTGCTAATGCCAAGACTTGAAAAAACAATAAACAACAACAACAGACTCCTAAATCCATATTTGAAAATCAGATAAGGGCCCAAAAAGGTTCTGAGCACTCAGCATTTCCCATTGACATCAGTGGGAGCTGCTGGGTGATCAGCACTGTTAGAAATGAAGCATGCCCCTAACTGTGGTTTATAGAGCTCAAATTTAGATTCCTGTTTTTGAAAATCTTGGCCTGAATCCACAATTAGGCACCTAAATATCTGGGAATGAATACAGAATTTTGAGTTTTGACTTGCTAATATGTCTTCTGTGTTCCCAGACACTGACTCATAACATAATCAGTCAACAGTGGGGTAATACAGACTTTCTGTTACAAGTTTTTCCAATTAGAGTTCAGGCCATCATTTTCAAACCTGGGTGCCTGAAGTTAGGCTCTTAAATTAATAATTAAGCACATAAATATCTTATAGTCTGAACTCTTTAATGTTGAATATGTAATTGGGAAAATTTGTAACAACAGAAAGTCTATATTACCCCTCTATCCTCTGGATGGTACATCAGGAACAGTGTCTGGGAACACAAAAGACAATTTAACAGGTCAAAATTCGTATTTCTGCATTCATTCCCAGACATTGACTTGTAACAGATGGGGTCTGTCTAGCAACCTCTAGGGATTTTGTATATGCAAACACTTGAGAAATGTAGCCAACCCTGATCCAGGATGTTTGTTTATTTTATTTTACATAGATTTAAATAGTGAAGAGATGCCTATACAAGAGCTCTAGACAACGCTAACTCTTGCTCAATGTTATAACAACAAATGACATTATGGAGTGAGACAGCATTTGTGAGCATGTCAGGATAGATCTCTTTAGGAGCTATGTGAGTGGCCACTGGATCTTGGTGGTAACTGCATTAAGCCCTTATTTTGTAGCTGGCTGCAGATCTGAAGTTCAAACCTAGCTGCCACCATTAGTTGGACAACATCTAAAATACTCTTGTTTGAAGAGATCACTCTCCCGGGTACATGAATTATTTGCACAGTTATCTTTTTACTATTATGTGTCATTCTTTCAATTTCCTTAGATTTTTTTGTCCCTAATGGGCCCATGATTTTTTAATCAGGACTACTAATGATGAATTGTCAATCCTAACTAGCATTTACTCCTCTAACAGAAAAGAGCTGAATTTCATTGGAACTCTCCTGACAGACCTCACTTCCAAAATGTGTAAGGATTCTCAACATAACATCCTAAGTGCTAAGTGAGACCCCTAATGGGATTTCTATCCTGACAGGCTGGAATCTGCAATATAAATAAATCTAGTCCACACCTGAGACATCTATCCTTTTTCCTCCCACCATGTCAAAGAATTCAATACTGAAGAAGTTGGGAGACAAGCTGCTCTACATTTCCCCAAAACTGTGCCTTATTGAAAAACATCATCTGATTCTGCCATGTGGCTATTCGTTTAGTCACTCTAATTTAAGGTTTCGCGTGCCAGTAATACTTTTTAACTTTTTTAGAACGTCTCTTTCTATAAGGTTTTTAAAATGTTTAAGAAGCTTCATTTAAAATTAAATTAAAATGCAGAGCCCCCCAGACTGGTGGCGAGGACCCAGGCAGTGTGAGTGCCACTGAAAATCAGCTCGCATGCCACCTTTGGCATGTGTGCCATACGTTGCCTACCCCCTGGCCTACAGGGACATTTCTATGCATGATTTCAGGATACTCATTAAGAATGATCACTCCCTGAGAGAGTACATTTTCTTAGCTTTGGCATTTATGATGTTTCCTTATATAGGAAGAATTGGCTAAGAATTACCATGCTGGATCAGCCAGTGGTCCATCTAGTCCAGTGGCTCTTAACCTTTCCAGACTACGGTACCCCATTCAAGAGTCTGATTTGTCTTGCATACCCCCAAGTTTGACCTCACTTAAAAACTACTTGCTTATAAAATCAGGCATAAAAATACAAAAGTGTCACAGTACACTATTACTGGAAAATTGCTTACCTTCTCATTTTACATATAGTTAAAAAAATAAGTCAATTGGAATATAAATATTGTACTTACATTTCAGTGTACAGTATATAGAGCAGCATAAACAAGTCAGTTTGTATGAAATTTTAGTTTATACTGACTTCACTAGTGCTTTTTATGTAGCCTGTTGTAAAACTAGACAAATACGTAGATGAGTTGATGTACCCCCTGGAAGACCTTTGCGTACCCCAGGGGTATATGTATCCCTGGTTGAGAACTACTGATCTAGTCTAGTAAACTATCGCCAACTGGTCCATACAAGATGCTTCAGAAGATGGTTCAAGAAACCCCATAATGGAATAATCTGCCCATAGGAGAAGTTAGACTCCTAGGTCAGAAGGGACCAATATGATCATCTAGTCTGACCTCCTGCACAAAGCAGGCCACAGAACCCTACCCATCCACTTCTATAACAAACCCCTAACCTATGTCCGAGTTATTGAAGTCTTCAAATTGTGGTTTGAAGACCTCAAG
>NC_133776.1:22736320-22860582 GCF_003597395.2 Chelonoidis abingdonii
GCTGAACAGAGACTGTAGGGGTTCTCTCACCAACCTCCTTGCAGGCCTATGATGAAAAGGGCTCAGTAGACTGTAACCCTGACCCTAGAGAGAGAACAGCTATGTGGAGGGTCACAGTGAGCCACTAAGGCTAGCATAAACCACCTAGAAGCGCAGGACCCACGGGAGCAAGGTCAGAGCTCTGCCACAATATATATCCTGTCTAATGTAACTGTGGATTTTCTCATTATACATATAAATGTCTAATCTCTTGTCAGGTCCTACCAGATTTTTGTCCTCAATGGTATTGTGTGACAGTTAGTTTCATAAGTTAATTGTGTATTGTACAAAAAAAAAAGAAACTTTTATCAGTTTTAAATGTGCTGCCCTTCAGTTTCAATATACATCCCCTTTTTGTTATAAGTGGTGTTGGAGAACTGTCTGTTATTAAGGTTATCCAACATTTCCCATTATGACTGTTTTCAGTTGCTTAATTTGAACCATTTGGGCTGAAATATTCCACAGTGGGTGTCTGCCTCAAGCTAAGAAATTTTGGAACATTTCCACCAAAATGGTTCATCCATTTCCAAGAAGGATGCTACGGAGAAATATGTTCTTTTGCCCACGTTAAAAAATTCTGGTGACTTTCACACGGCCTTGCTTTGGAGAAGAGACTCAAAGCTCCCACATTTGACCAGTCATCTCCATAGACCAACTGAGCAAAAAACTTATTGTCACAAGGTATCTGGCACCTGTAATTGAAGTAGTTCCGGTTCTCCTGTACCAGGACAGGGTGTTCCCATTTGGCCATTTAACGGGGCGGAGCAGTGCTTGAGGGCTATAAATGATCAGGGAGAGAAGGTGTTCCTTGGGGAAGACTGAAGAAAAGGAGACTATCAAGAGGAGTTTGCGGGCTGGCATCACCAAGCCTCAAAGTCAAGGCTGGAGGGCTGAATGCAGGAGGAGGAGCAGAGGAGAGCTAGAGTCAAGAGCTGGAGAGGGCTGAAGGCAGGGGAGCAACTAATATCGCCAGGGCCAGACAGCTCAACTCAGAGGGACCATCAGAAGCCCAGGACGAGTGACAGATGTTCCCCCTGACAAGGATGCTCCTCAGCAGAGAGGCTGTGGGGTGGTTCCCACTGGGAAGAGTGGGGTTTCTCTCCAACTTGGAAGGGCTAGGGTAGCTGTCCTGGTACAAGGATGGGGAAGGATGACAGAGAGTCCGGGCCTCGGTGAAGGCTCCAGTGTATGGAGCATCAGTGACAAGATGTGTTGAGTTTTAATGACTGCTTGCACTGCGGTGAGAAATGAACTATGTTTGTGACTTTTGTTGGAGAGTGAATGAACTGTGTTTGGCAATAAATCTGCCCCAAAGAGGAGGAGTATTTAAAATCTGAAGTGGATTTACTGGGGACTCCGAAAGGGTAAACTGAGAAAGGCATGCTTGTCATGCTTCAGCCTGCTGCAGGAAGGTTCTCCAGGCAGGGCTTCCCTGTGACACCTACATTAAAAGAACATTATTAAGTTTACAAAGTCAAGTACTCAAAGGTTGGGAAATGCCAGAATTTAGGTTGCCTCTGCAATTTTAATTTGCCCTCTTATGCATATGCATGGGAAAATGGTATGTGGTCAGGTAATTAAACAGTGGGTTTATTTACACAGCCCAAGCAAGTATATATCTAGATTCCTGTGTACTTGAGTGGCTAGCCTATGTTGAAGCATTTGCCACCATATTTACACTATTATAGTTACCCATACTAGGTAGATTGAGGCTGGCATGGATATGCCTACCCCTCTACAATCACACCTTCACTTGCCGTGTGGTAAAAGTTTGGCAAAGTTATACACAACTAAAAATGGGATCTTATATTGAAAAGTGTCAGGCAACTTCAAATAATAGAGGGTGCTATCAGCCGTGTCTATAATAATGTGTTTACAGCTAACATATTAAAACTAAACAGTGCCAACATTTTTCCTTTTAAGGAAGTTTATCCAAGTCTCTAATTTTGTTACTCCACACTGAAACTTTTGCATCACTGCTGTACAGTAGAACCTCAGAATTATGAATACCTCGGGAATGGAGATTGTTTGTAACTCTGAACAAAATATTATGGTTCTTTCAAAAGTTTACAGCTGAACATTGACTTAATACAGCTTTGAAACTTTACCGTGCAGAAGAAAAGTGCTGCTTTTAACCATCCTAATGTAAATGAAACACAGAAACAGTTTCCTTAACTTATCAAATCTTTGTTAAACTTTCCCTTTATTTTTTAGTAGTTTCCATTGAAAACAGTACTGTACTGTACAGTATTTGCTGTTTTTGTGTGTCTCTGCTACCTGATTGTGTATTTTCAGCTCCAAATGAGGTGTGTGTGGTTGACCAGTGAGTTCATAACTCTGGTGTTCGTAACTCTGAGGTTCTACTGTAATTTTTTTTGAGATAGGATGACCAGACCTAACCACAGGATTCCAGGTGAGGGTGTACCATTGATTTAAGTGATGGCGTTCAGTAAGACAGATCCATTTTTTACAAGTCAGGTCTTTGAACATACAAAACAAATTAGCAGGTAAAAACCAGATATTTAATGCATTCCTTTTAATTTCAAAACAATGCTAAATTATTAAATGTGAGTTAATAGGAGCTTTTTATTGATTTATTCATGAATGCTTGTCTTTAAAACTTAGTGTTCCTACATAATTACATGGTACTGTAAATGCATAATATCAGCCAGCTGTTTATGAAAATTCACAATGAGTATAATATTATGCTGTGTTTTCTGTTCCATTATTTTCATTTTTTTAACCATACATCTTTTTTATTAGGTCCGTAATGTTATTAATGATGCAGTGGATTTACTTGAGTTCCGTGACAGAGTCATTAAGGCCTCTTTGAACTATGGACATTTAGTTGTTTCAACTTCTCTTCAGTGTTATGTGTTTTCGTAAGTAATTTGAATTAATGAAGTATCATTTGATCTATTCAATCATTATGAGAATTCAGAAGGAGCTTGATTTAAAGTACAGTAGCTTATACATGCTTTGGGTTTGAAAACATCAAATCTTTTTGTAGAAATATGTCATAGAATCCATCTATATACACACTAATGTATATTTTCATAGTTGCATAAGGAATTACCATAATGTATTCCAGTGGCAGAACCAGATTTTACAATCAGGAAGATGGTGGATCATTGATGGTGGGTTGGAGACTAAGTCTGCCCCACATTTACTGGGCAGCGGAAGCTCCCATCCTGCGGAACTGGGCCATGATCCCCACTCTGGGCATTGTGACCTGGAACACAGGGTCACAACACCATTCAGATTTGGCCTCGTCACCACTCTGTCATGACCGAGGGGTGCCTGGGCCAAATTTGAGTGAATGGCTTTATGACATGATGCACAAGGTCACATCACCATGTGACCCCTTGCATCACATTGCAATGCCCAGAGCAGAGAGGCAAATCCAGCTGAGACAAGAGCTGCTGATGCTAGGTGAGTGAGAGCTAGGCTTCCTCCCCAGCCCTGTGTAAAAATTCATGCCATACACTTCCTTCAGTCAGTTGCATAATATACTTGAAAAGATGCCACACATCAACCTAAAGGCTGCCACAGGGATGGTCACGCTGCCTTTTAACTCCCATTAGCTCCGCCACTGATGAGTTCTACTAGCATGAATGAAAGTTGCACAGTTAAATCCTATCTTACTCTTTGAAAATGTACGCCATATGCCAGATCCTCAGCTGGTATAAATTGTCCTAGCTCTGTTGGCTTAATTTGAGCGATGGCAATTCACACAAGTTGATGATCTGGCAAAGAGAGTAAAAAAATAGTTGACAAATACATTTTATGGGAAATTACTCTTATCTTTCAAATATCTAAATATGGGCAGGCAATTGCTCACCTCTAGATTCTGGAGCTGCCAGTTGCACCCATTAGGCCATTTAACCCATTTGCACTGGTTACTGCTTTGATAATGTTGCTTTTTGCTCAGAGTCCATGACATACAAGCTGTTTCTTGGATACCATTACCTTTGCTCTGCAGATTGGCCAGCAAGTTCTTTAGAAATAGTATTGATTGTTTATAAATAAGGTTACGTTTTAGTATTTTTAGTAAAAGTCACGGTCAGGGCATGGGCAGTAAACAAAAATTCATGGCCCGTGACCTCTCCATGACTTTTACTAAAAATACCAGTGAATAACTTAGGAGGGGGCTGCCCAGGGGCCCTGTGGGTGCTGGAGGAGAACATCTAAGCTGCTTGGGGGGGCGGGGCACGTGGCCTGGGACTCCAGCTGGTGTTGCGGGGGTGGGGTTGGCAGCACCAGCAGGCTCCCTACCTGCTCTGCACCTCTCTCCCCCAGCAGCAGCAGCAGCAGCAGCAGCAGCAGCAGCAGCAGCAGCAGCAGAGTTTGGTTGTGGAAGGGGGTAGGGGGTTGGGCATGGGACAGAGTGAAGCAGGCTGTGGGTGGCACTTACCTAGGGGGGGGCTCCCTGGAAGCGGTGACATCCCCCTCTCTCAGCTGCGAGGCAGAGGGGTGGCCAGGCAGCTCTGCGCGCTGCCTCCGCCTGCAGGCACTTCCCCCACAGCTCCCATTGGCTGTAGTTCCTGGACAATGGGAGCTGCAGAGCCAGCGCTCTGGATAGAGGCAGCCCGCAGAGCTGCCTGGCCATGCCTCTGCCTAGCAGCTGAGTGAGGGGGATGTCACCACTTTCAGGGAGACCTCCAGGTAATCACCATCCAGAGACCACTTCACCCCATCCAGTACCCCAACCCCTGCTCTGTCCCACACCCACGGAGTAGGGGGGTGCAGTGGCCCAAGACTGCCCCAGCAGCAGCCAGTGCTGCCTGAACTGCCCCTGAGCCAGGAGCACCAGCCTCTGCAGAAGTCACGGAGGTCATGGAAAGTCATGGAATCCGTGATTTCCATGACCTCTGTGACAAAGGCCTGGTATACACTACAGAGTTAGGTTGAAGGAAGCTACCTGGTCCTTTACATCGACCTAAGTCGCCTCTGATGTCGACTTCTGTAATCCACCTCTGCGAGAGGCATAGCACTTAATTTGATTTTCATGGGCCAACTGCAAGGTAGTGCAGATGCAGCATTGTGTAATTCAACTTAATTGGCCTCCAGGTGGTGTCCCACAATGCTCATCTGAGACCACTCTGGAGATGATTCTTAACTCTGCTGCAGTGCAGCCAGGTACACAGAAAATAGCCCCTCCCCTGCTAAAGCCCTGTGAGCTTTTGAATTCCTATTTCCTGTTTGATCATCGCTGGGAGCATGCCAACTTGAGCTCAGCTGATCGTGGAGACTGCACGCCCCAAATGCGCTCCAATCTGGTCTGCACAGGAGGTGATGGATCTCATCGTTGCATGGGGAGAAGATTATGTGCAGGCAGAACTCTGATCCAGCAGAAGAAACGCTGACATCTATGCAAAGATCGCTCGTGAAATGGGGGAGAAGGGCTACACAAGGAACACATAGTAGTGCCGTGTGAAAATAAAAGAACTTTGTCAAGCATACCAGAAGGCAAGGGAAGCAAACAGTTGTTCTGGTGCTGAACTCCACACATGCTGGTTCTACAACTAGCTGCATGTGATTCTTGGGGGTGACCCTACCAGCACCCCCACAAGCAACATGGACACCTCACAGGTGTGTGAGTCTAGGGACAACAAGAAAGAATATATGGTGGATGATGAGGAGGAGGAGGATAATGAGAGACAAGCGAGTGGTGGATCCATTCTCCCCGAGAGCCAGGACATATTTTTAACCCTGAAGCACTGTGGGTCACAGGACATCACAGTGGCTGACAGTGATGCCTGGGAAGGCACTTCTGGTGAGTATACAGTTAAAATGAAAGTCCAGTTAAACTTTAGCCCCATGCCCTCCACCTCCCCCCCACCTAGGAGCTGGACCTGCTGCTGGCCACTTCCGGGGCACAGCACGGTGTTGGAACAGGTAGGGACTAGCCTGGCTTTAGCTGGGCAGCACCACCACCAGGACTTTTAACAGCCCAGTGGGTGGTGCTGACCCAGTGCCAGTAATGGGTTGCAGCCCACAGTTTGAAAACCACTGCTTTATTGAATAGAAGCAGTGGGCTTGGGCAGGGGGTTGGCTTTACAGGGACAGTAATATAAGCCAGGTGAAGGTTTGGGAAAGCACAATGCATACAAGCAGCTCACATTACTGTGATTCATTACTGAAACTGCTTTTCAAATCCTCGCAGATACGCAACCCTTTGCTCTGCTCTTCTTACTGCCCTGGTGTTTGGCTGCTCAAAAGTGGCTGCCATGCGATCTGTCTCAACTGCCCACCCCTTTGGAAAAATTTCCCTTTTTTTCACAGATATTACGGAGCACACAGCAGACAGCTATAACCATGGTGATGTTCTCCTCATTAAGGTCCAACCTTGTTAGTAGACGTCTCCAGCACCCTTTCAAATAACCAAAGGCACATTCCACCACCATTCTGCACTTGCTGAGCCTATAGGTGAACCTTTCCTTACTGCTGTCCAGACGGCCGGTGTATGGCTTCATGAGCCATGGAAGCAAGGGGTAGGCTGGGTCCCCCAGGATAACTATAGACATCTCGACATTGTCAATGTTAATTTTGTGGTCTGGAAAAAAGTCCCAGATTGCAGCTTTTTGAACAGACCTGAGTTCTTAAAGATGTGTGCATCATGAAGCTTTCCCGAGCATGCTACGTTTATATCAGTGAAACGCCTCCTGTGATCCGCAAGCGCTTGCAACACCATTGAAAAGTATCCCTTTTGGTTTATGTACTCTTTGGAAAGGTGATCTGGTGCCAAGATGGGGATATGCGTGCCATATATTGCCCCACCGCAATTACAGAACCCCATCACAGCAAAACCATCCACTATGTCCTGCACATTTCCCAGACTTGCTACCTTTAGTAGAGAAGTCAATTAATGGCCCTGCACACTTGGAGCACAGCAGCTCCCACGGTTGACTTACCTACTCCAAATTGATTCCCCACTGACCGGTAACTGTCCGGCATTGCAAACTTCCAGATAGCGATCGCCACTCATTTTCAGGGCCGCCTAGAGGATTCAGCGGGGCTGGGGAAAAGCGGGGGAGCTGCGGCGCTTGCACTCACCCAGCGGTAGTCCAGGTCTTCAGCAGCATTTTGGTAGCCCTGCTCATTTTTCCACTGTCAGAGCAGCTCTCATTTTTGTGTTGCTGAACTGCAGGGCAAGGGAAAGCTCTGCACAAAGTTCCTGGAAGGTGGTCTTCTACAGTCACTGCTCATCATCCCATACCTGCAAAACGATACAGTCAGTGCTTGTTTCATGGGACCAGAAATGGTGCTCAGAGTGCAGCTGTCTGTGACTGCCATCAGAAACTGTGAATTGTTTTTTTCCATGACTTGCAGCAGGGCTGCTTGCAGAACATCGCTAGTTCCACTCGGCGGATACTACTTTGGCTCTGGAAATACCGCAGGAGAAGGCGCGAGGTGTTTGAGATGCTCACAGCAAGAGTCCACAGCTGAGCAGGCTCCATGCTTCTGAGGTTATGGCATATGCATGGCGGTTTTAAGGCGTGAAAACCATTGAGTTGTTTGCCTTGATGGGAAAGAGGGAGCACAGTGCATCATGGGATGCCAACACAGTGTTCCCATTCTCCCCTGAGACTGTTTTGGGCCTGTGAGGCATTGCACAAACTTCCCAAAACACACTGTGGCAAGTTGCACTTTGGGATAGCTACCCACAATGCACTGCTTTGTGCATTGATGCAGGTGCTGCTAGTGAGGACACATTCCATCGAGACAGTGAGCATAGTGTGGTCACACACAATCGACTTCATTAATTCGGGGGCTTGAGGTCAAATTAGATAAAGTTTATTTAATTTTGTAGTATAGACAGCTCAAACTTCCAGCCTTATTTATAAGGGATAATACAGAACTCAATCATGTCATGTCTGTAACGTAGTTCACCAGTCATAGGTGCTAGAATCTAAAGCTAATACCTAAATGTTGTTTCCTTATTCAATAATATGATTATTGTTGAACCACTAGTGCAGGCATAAGTTCATATAGGAGTAAATCCTGTGGCCAGTGTAAAAGCTGTGGAAGACTCTGAACAAACTAAACTGATGTGGTTCTACAATGTGTAGGAGGGCAGAATAGAGTGAGATTGTGTGCGACTTACAAGCCATAGAGCACAATACTACAAGGGCTCTGTGTACCCCAGTGCAAAAAGTGTTTAGGAATCAGGAGGGAAGATGTGCAGCTGCATGATCCGCTGGCTAAACTCATGTGATGAGATTTTCAAAGTCGGAAATGATGGTTAGATACCCAACTGCAATGACATTCAATAGGAATTGGACACCTAACTATCATTCATACCTTTGAAAATCAAAGATAAAAATGTATTTTTATTACTTTGTGAATTTTAGAAATGTTAGAATTTTAGAATTTTAGAAATGTTAATTAATATTAATCTTAATATTATTTTTAGTACAAAGAACTGGAACACACCGCTTATCTTTGACCTCAAAGAAGGAACGGTTAGTTTAATTCTACAAGCAGAAAGGTAGTGTGTTTATTATAATGCACAAGACTAGTTTTTTGTTAAAATGTACATTTGTAAAACTGCGGGTGAGTGAGTGGGTGTTTCTCAAATACCTGTAACAAAATAAAACATACAGTATTGGTAGGTAGTGGATGGAGTCACATTGTGTGACTAAAAGGTCATGTTTTTATATAGTATCTATGATATGATTGCAGAACTGAATTGCTTCATATATTACTTGTGTACTGTATCATTACACTTATCTTTTATTTACAATGGAATGTAAATAATCTTCAGCTGTTACACTAACATCTGGTTTTGATCTTTTATATTTGTTTGTTTAAATGGAACATAGTATATAGAAATAATCTTTACTACAAGCTGGTCCTCTACTTATTAATAAAATGGTCCATTGTGCTGAATAAAAGTAAAATGCAATTTTACATTTTCACTAATAGTACTTATATGTGATATTTATACATACATGAAGTGGCTGTATTTCCTCCATTTTAAATGTTTATATGGTTACCTACCTGAAAATCATTTACCAAAGAGGCCTTCCTTTGTGTGTAGCTCTGCCAACAGTCTGCATTGTTTTGTATGGCCTTGGACAGATAAGTTAAGCCCAAATTTTCAAAAGTGTACATTATTTTTGAGTGCCCAGTTTTAAACACTTGGGATCTGATTTTCAGAGGTATTGTGCTCTGACAACTCCATATATAGTCGGTGGAGGCATTTCTAAAGATGAGGCCCTCGATCTGAAGTTAGGCACCCAAATTTAGAAGGTGCTTTTGAAAATGTGGGGACAGAGCCCCTGTTACTGTGAATTGCTGTAGCTCAATTGAAGTCAATACAAATTTTTTGGGAAATCATTCTTCCCTTGCAAATATCTATATGAGTAGGCAGTGGCTCCCACTGTAGACAATAGAGCTATGACAATTTATATCAGCTCAGAATCTGCCTTTGGCCTTTAATCTTTCTATTTGAATTTTCTTCGTCTGTATTCATTATTATTTAAATTCTGTATAAATACTAGTTCAGAAACATAAATGTTGAAAAAGGCCACTTCTCTGTAGGGAAAGGCATCTTAATAAACTGAGGTTGGAATTAATTACAGAAAGTATCTTCTAAGTATCTACAGTTCATCTGCCTTCCATGACAGTTCAATCATGGTGAAGAAACAGATACAGAAAGATTTTAAAAATGGCAGATGTAAGCTGTAAACCAGTTTCTAAGCTATGTACACACAGTGAGCACGCTTTGCACTCCTGAGCTTCTGTGAACACTTTTGTGTAAGGGGCTCAAAATCATAGTATTTTCTAATTTCCTATAGAGAGGTGCCTTATCATCAGAATATGTAATATGAGAGTGTAAAACTACAGAATATACTATCTTAGGGAAATTATAGTAATAGATTTCCCATAGCTAATTCAAATCCTTATATTTGAAAGACAATGACATTAAAATTGAATTCCCAAGTGTGGAACTTTTTTTCCAAAAATAGAGTTCCAAATTTAAGGTTTATAAATTGTGTAGTTTACCAGAAAACACTTGCAGTATTTTAGACAATTATCTTAAAATTGCTGAATCGTTCTACCACCCTCCACTACAAATAGTTAAATGAGCTGTATTGTTTGCAGGCATTTTCTTCTTATTGATGGTGGAGGGATCTATTTATATTCCTATGAAGGACGATTAATTTCATCTCCAAAATTTTCAGGAATGAGGACAGATGTATTAAATGCCCAAACTGTATCTTTGAGTAATGATATTCTTGCAATAAAAGACAAAGCTGATGAAAAAGGTACGTTTACAGTTTAATGTTTTTACTTTGGCTAGCAAGTTACTTGCAAAGTGTTAAAAAGCTGATAATTACATGTGCATTTGATATCTTTCATTCATATGTAGCACATTCCTGAGTTAAAAATAAGGCATGAAACAAAAATAACAATTTTTCATATTAATTTTTATTTTTGTTTTTGAAGTTCTACTAATTTTGCAGTAGTTGCCTACAGGACAGTATTTTCATAATGGGGAAAAGGCATGTTTCTTCCACAACCTTCTACTCTTCAGTTACAGGCAATGCCATGTGTGACTGGTTCCCCCTGGGGTGCCACCTGGAACTGGGGTACTACTGAGCCTTGTGACCCACCAGCCTGGGCTCCCTCTCACACTGTGCTGCTGTGACAAGCTGCAAAGCCCCCCAAGCTTTCACCAGCATTCACACAGGTAGAGACACACCTAGCTGCAGTTACATGCAGGGCTCTCTAACCACCAACTTCCCCGCCTAGGACCCCAGAGCTGTACCGTCCTGGCCTTGTCAAATCTGGCCAGTATATGGGTTTAATACCCAGTCCACCTCTCCCTCAATGTGAAGAGGACTATGCACGCTTGTGGTAACAAGCTGAGATTTTCACCAGACACCTTAGTCAAACACACATTGGTTTGGATTAAAACATGAAATAAGTTTATTAACTACAAAAATATAGATTTTAGCTGATTATAAGTGATAGCAAACAGATCAAAGCAGATTACCTAGTAAATAAACAGCAAACTGAGCTTAACATACTAGCAAATTAGCAAATTCTCACCCTGAGTGATAAACACGTTGGCAGATTCTCAAGGCTAAAGCTGTCTTTGCTTTTCAGCTTGAGTTTCCTAGGTTTTCATAAACAGGCTAGAACTCCCTTTAGCCTGGGACCATCACTTCTCCCAGTTCACTCTTTGTTCCTCAAGTGTTTCCAGGTGTGTTGTAGGGGGAGTGAGGTACCATCATGATGTCATTTCCCCCTTTTAAATCTTCTTCCCACTTGGAGGAAAGTTCTTTTTCTGTAACCTGAGTCAAACAGTTCCCATTGTATAGTGTTATCTCTGAGAGGTTTCTGTTGTACACAGTTCCTGGAGTAATCCTTGTGTTTGTGTGCATTTCCTCAATAAGCCATTAACGTTGTTTGGCCTTTTTACTATTGTACCTGAAAGGCTGCTTGTGGGTCTTTTCAACCTCACAACATGTTTCAGTAACACAAACATAGCCAAACTTCATATACGATGATAGCACATACTATCTAATGAGATATTAATGTCTAGTAGAGCAACACTTTTAGAATGATACCTCACAAGGCATACTTTGTGCAAAACATATCCTAATTATATGACAGTGGTGAATAAGGGGATACCAGGATGTCACTCCATGGAAAAATCAGGAGTCATTTGCAGTGAAAATTTCAATCATTTCTCATTCTCACACATGGTTCACTATAGAAATACCGATGTGGTTACTGTTTTCCCTGTCTGCCTACTGAACTCAGGAGCCAGCAGTGCATTAATTGTGACCAACTGTAGCCTTCAGATAGTCTTTGTTTTGGTCAACTATTTTTCAGTATTGTTAGTTTTATGTGCAGCTTTTATGGAGTTAGCTGTAACTCAGTGGTGTTTCAGAGAAATATTTGTCTATAATTGTTTACAGTCTTTTACAGGTGGTGTTTTAATTTCTAACACTGTCACAAAATCTTTCTCTCTCTCCAAATGAGCAAACATAAAGTTCAGGCATCTCTTTTGTGTTAAAGATTTTGAGGAGATCTGCCTCCTGCATCCCCCTTTCTTTTAACCACAGAAGGGACTGTGTAGTTGTCTCTTCACCTGTTGAATTTTTTTGAGTCTGCTTGATAAGGAATCAAGAATACTGATTCAGAGGGCAGAGTATTTTTTCTATAGTTATTCATGAGTCGTTGACAGCAACTATGTATTTTATTCAATGTATTTTGTAGAAAAAAAATCTACTTTTTATTTTCTAGAGATTAACAATCCTTACTTTCTTCTACCCAGGAGATTTAAAACTAAAAGTGCCTACGGACTGTATTTAGGACCAGATTGCTGAGATATTTTAATTATACCAGATAATTTCTTTCATAGTTCTTTCTTCTGATCTGGAATTACCATCTCTAAGAGGGACAGAATAGTTCAATCTTTGTCTCTCTCCATACTTCCTATAAAAGTGGAATTGTGGAGATGTTTTTGTTTGCTTTGCTTTGTTCTGTAGATGCTTGCCCTCTAAGAACCGGCCTTAACACCAAGTCATATCACATAGATCACAGAACAACTATCATATGGAAATGGCTTTTACTGTACTCCTTCTCTACATGTTTTCCAATAGATACATCTCATAGATGGCATCCCTTTTTATAATTAGGTTCTATGAATAGTGTTATATACTACAGAACAATTTCAGAATTGTACAGCACTACTGGGAACAATAAAATTCTGGTCTCCATTTTGGATTTACTTTTCTAAGAAACAAGTCCAAGTAGTCACTTTTTAAATGTTTGAAAGTTCTGACTTTTGCTATTAATATGAATTTGAGCATTGCCTGTGTTCAAACCTGCATTTCCATTTGAAAACAAAGGTTTTTAAATTTCTCATAGCCACTGTACCAGCTTGCTCCTCAGGGCAAGTCCAACATGGAAGCTGCAAGTGTATCCCTATAGCCACTTGTGAAAGTGAAAGCACTTCATTTTTGTTGGAGCAAGAGCAGTCTTAATTATACTCTCTCGCTAAAATGCTCACCTCGCTAGCTGGGATGCAGTTTTGATGTGTCCAGAGGCAAAAGGGGGACCCCTCTTCCCTTCTTTTGCGGGTAGGATAATAAAAAGAGGGAAATTCTCAAGCAGGAGCAGCTGGGTCAGTGCTACATACACTCCTCCTGGTTCCCCCACCCTCTCTTTCCAGCATGTGTCTCATTCTCCCCCCCCCCCCTTCATCCTCTAAAGGTAGGGGACTATCCCACATGGGAATCAATTGATGGAGCCTGGACCTACCTACTCCCACTGTCATTGCACAGCGGAGCTACAATAGGGTGGATGAGTGGCTCCCCCATGCTGGGGGAAGTGAGTGGGTGGTGCTTCAACTTGCTCTTACTGTTTTGAGTAGACAGTTTGAGCTCCATTTGCTGCATTGGCGAGTCACTGGTTTGACTCTGGTCCAACCTCATACTTACCCACACTTATGTAGTGAGCTAGACCTCATATGATGTTTGGGGTTAGCTTAATCACTAAACTTTGTTTGGAGTCCAGAAGTGATTTTTCCCATATGGCAAAGTTTACAAAGTACTATGGTTTTTGTTTTTTTTTACCTTCCATCTGTGGTCCAGTTTTGGAGTTTTTAATTACATTGTTGTGACTTTGGCAGGTTCCAGTGCAGTTGATGGTTTTAAAGTGTCTGACATGAAGTCCCTCTAATCCAATGTGCTGTTTAGGCATGGTCCTGAACAGGCCATTGCATGGTAATAGGATATGCCTCCATGTCTCATGTAGCATATGGCTCCCCTAATCTCATTTCTCCCACCTCCTTTGTGGAGGAGGGGAGTGGGTTGAGACTCTGCCTTTCTACCAGGGTCCCTGGGTAGGTCTGAGAGTGTGGAGAGCGCTTTGCCTCAGATTTCCCCTTAGGTTTGTATAACCCAGGGCCGTTGGTGCCCAGCTGAAGTCCACACTAGAAAAGCCTTGCCAGGAAGATGGGGAGAATGGTCCCCATTGGTCAAGGGTTTTAATAAAGTTGCAGCTTCAGTGGTTAACCATACTAGAGCATACATGTCTCATTGTTTCTGTCTTCATATCAGCATAACATTAAAATATTTTAAAAGGAGCCACAAGTTGATGTGGCATGAGTGTATGGCTATCAAAATGCAAAGTCTGACAGTTCCAGGCATATTTAAAGGGACACCACTGCATATGTGACTCATTGGTTGCTAAAGGTTCTGTTCAATAATGTAGTCCTTTCAACCTTATTCACGTGTATCAGACAGTTGTAGCAGCTGTCACTTATTATCCAAAAAACTGAAATGTGAGCTTCTTTTATTTGAGAGTCTGACAGTGATTAGGATGGGTTTGGGTTAGAGAAGCATATCAGCCTTTCTTCTTATAGACTATTTCATAAACATTGCAAACATGGTCTAGCTCTTTCACCCCAATCTATCTATCCTGTTACATTTACTGTATGCTTCAGCTTGAGAACTTGATGTCTGCATATCTTTTTTATTTTTTCTGTTCTGTGATCTTGCTGACAAATGCTTCATTGACAGCTTGTAGTATTCACTGGAAGATTCCCAGAGTTATGACATTTGGACTTAACAAGTGTTTCATTTATAGGGCATATAAGTATTCTGATACTTTAAAGGCAATTTATCTAGTTGCAGTAGTCTCTAGTCATTACTTCATGGCAAAGTTGTGCTCGACTATACCTACAGTTTCACAAGAGCATCTTTTCTAAAACAAGCCGTTGAATTGTCCAAATGGACAGTCAAGAAAGTGCTCTTGCTTTTTAATTAGCATGGTTAGAAAATTCCCTGCCAGCAATCTCAACTGCCATTACATTAACCTGCACAAGTAGTCCCATTTCCTTGACACGATGAACTTGCTTTTCAACAGTGAGTTCAGCTTTAGTTACGTATCTTGCAAATAAGCAGCAAATGTGCTTTCTTTTGCTCTAAGGAAAGAAACTCAGAATGAAGTACTAGTGCAAAGGACAAGAAAGGGTCCTGACAATGATCAGCACTGAGTTAAACTCCATAATAATGAATGCACAGTGAATTATTCAGAATAAAAGCTGCAACTTCAATTATATGAAGACTAAAGCAGCACTCTTCCAAGACAGAGAAAAGTGGGTGGGAGGGGAACTCTCCTTCTGCATTTAGGTGAGGGGGATTTGTACTCCTTCTCATTGCTTAGTTCACCCTCCAGTTGTAGATCCTTATCTTTTGTGGGGAATAAACACATTATTCCATTGCAAACCATTATTTACAGTATATCATTATAATTTTATTACCTATTTTATTTCTTTTATGAAAGTATGCTTTGGGAGAAAGTAACCTTTAGAGGCAGGATATTAAAGACCTATAAAATTTTTAATGTAAAAATTAAAATGGATTTTCATTAGTAAAACTCACATTTCATTATAAATTATTCAGAGAAGCATTGACTAACAATAAATTATACATATGTAGATGAAAGATACATTTTACTTCTGAGATAACATTTTCTTCATTTTATTATATTGTTCATATAAAGAAACTTCATTTTATTGCTGTACTAATCTTTGGTACAGCAGGGATAAATTATGGCTTGTGCTGTGAGTATTTTTAAATACAAGGTTTATATAAATAATGTATCCATAAATATCTTATGTTATCTATACACACACACACACTTTTGAGGGCACTGATGCAAGTTCCTCTTCTGTTGCTTCTTTCACTCTATCCATCTTCATGGAGAAAAGGGTGTATCTTTCTCCTGACCAGTGCTGCAGGCCCACTCTTCAAGTCTTGCCAGCCAGTTCTGAGCTAGAGCTAATCAGTCACTTTCAGTGCCTCATCAAAGGAGGGGTCTGTAGATCTTGTGCTGGTGGCAGCTGTCAATCAGGATTAGCCAGCTCTAAAGAGGATTATCTCAATTCGGGGCTGCAATAAGGGCAGTAGAAAAGAAAGCTCTCTTTAGGGGAAAACACCACTAGAGGTGTGTAATAGTCTTGCAGAAGGCCAGCACAGGGAAAGATAGAAACCCTGTGCCCAAAGATTATTGCTTTTCTCAACTAGGCCTTTCCTATTAAGCCCACTGTAGAGGTGGTCCTTTTTCCTCTCCCCTGTCAGAAGGTGAAATGCGTAGCTTCCCATGGTACAGCTTGCTCAGTCAGATCCTTCTCTGTTTTCTGGGAGTCCTTTGTCAGTGGCCCAGAAACAGGGTTCTGGCCCACTGCGCTGCTCAAACAGACTTGGAGGAGGGTGAAGAAACTGTTCTCAGAAACAGATGCAGACCCTTTTGACTCCTCCACATGGTTTCTGTAGGAGAATGGAATATCTTCATTAAATCTGTAGACTATTATGGAAAAGGGGGACGTAGTCATCCTCTTTCTGGATATTTTCAATGGAGAGAGAACCTTTCGAGATAAAAAATTAGGTTTTAAATGCTTGTAAAGAGTTGCTGGGATTTTCCAGATACTAATGTGACTTTTCCTAAAACACTTAGTAAGCATTACAGATTGGGCAGGATATTCATGTCCTCACTCTGTGTGTGGTAGTTTGTACAAAATCTTCTTCATTTCATTTTCTACGGTCATTATGATAGCAATAGTATTGGTTTGTATAAGATCAAGAATTTAAGGTCATGTAGACAACCATGCACAGAAATGAGAGCAAAGCACCTTGTAAGTAATAACTCACTTTTGTTTGCATGTTTAACCATCTGCAGAAAATAACACTCGTACACAATCCTTTCTTTCTCCTCTGCAAGTGCTACCAACGACCTCAGGAGAACACCTGTTCTCACAACCTTTTTTCCTCTACCGGTGAAACCAACGACCTCAAACCAACATCCTGTATCCTGAAAGAAACCCACAATAACATATTATTAATACATTAACAGCGCCATCCTTTGGAATAAAAATATTCATATGTTACGGGGTTCAGATGGCAACATACAACTTACAAGGGCAAAGTTCAAGTGGAATGTGATGTCATCAAACCTCTGAGATGTGTCTCTGACATTATTAACAATCTTCCTGTGTTTAATTTTTGCTGAATCATATACAGTTGTACAGAAATGTTCATAACAGTGAGATACTATTTTCCTCACTAGCTTTGAATAGCCCAGATCACACCTGTCAGAATATATGTAAGCTTGTTCTTCTATTCTCCCTCTTTATGAGCTGTTTGGCCAAACCAAAAGTACAAGTTATACAGAAGCAAAGTATTTAGACATTCAGATATAATACAAAAAGTATAAAACCCAAGCCTACATCATGTAGAATTTATGCTCATTTATGATAGTGCATAGTTATGGCAGGTAGGAGGCTTCCAGGCCACAAAGCAGCTGTAACTTCCCTTCATCAGAGTGGTTGCACCAATGAGCAGCAGTGGACTTGGATGGGCCCTTGGCAGGGCCAGCTCCAGCTTTTTTGCCTCCCCAAGCAGCGAAGTGAAAAAAAAAAAAGAGAGAGAAAGCTGAGTGGCGGCACTTCGGCAGCAGCTCAGTCGTGCCTCTTTATTCTTCGGAGGCAATTCGGCGGCGGGTCCTTCGTTCCCTGTCTTCCTCTTCGGTGGCACTTCAGCGGCAGCTCAAAGAGGAAGCGAGGGACTGAGGGACCCACTGCCGAATTGCTGACGAAGACCCAGACGTGCCACCCCTTTCCATTGGCCACCCCAAGCACCTGCTTCCTTCACTGGTACCTGTAGCTAGCCCTGGCCCTTGGGCACTATAAAAGAGAATCACAGCTTTCTTCATCTTCCTTTAAAAAAAAAAAGTCCCTAGTCTTTTTTCTTTCAAAGAGACCATGGCAAACATAAATGAGTGGATTTTTGGCAGGAATAGAAGGAATGTGTGGTAATGATGGATTTTTTTTTATTTTATTTCTTTTTAGGGGAGGGGGAAGACAGGAGAATGTTTCACAAAGTTGCATGTATCTCTAAGGCAGAGGATTTTTGAGGGATCCGTTGTTAAAATTTTGTCACCAGCTGGTTGAACATGATCCAAAACTAATTTCTCCATTCACATGCATCATGTAGAAATTAATATAATTGTTAGATTAATGTTAATTAGTTAATATAATTGTTAGATTAATGACTGGTGAACTGTCACAGAAATGTCAAAATGGAATTTTCCCCTGAATGAGTGTACCATATTTCAACATTGTGCTAAAATAAGCACTCTGATAAGAAAGTTTGATGTTTAAGAATTTTGATGGGTCAAATTTTCAGTGTTCAAACTGAGATTTTTCCTGCAGTCAGCAGCATATAATGAATGTGTACTGACTTTTAAGATTTTAGTTCACTTGTGAATATGAAAATTAGATGTTCAAATCAGTAAGTTACCCTGTAATAAGCCTGTATATTATATTAATAATACAATAGAAAGCTTGGAAAATCAATGAAGAGTTTGGAAAGTCTGGCAAGGAGATATCTGATCCACAGAAATGTTGAGATCTAACAAATATGATATATTTCATTATTTAACGCTACACCTTTTATTTTTCAAGTTATCTACCTGTTTGAAGCATTATCTGGGAAGCCATTAGGCGATGGGAAGCCTCTTACCCACAAGGTAATGTACATACTGTAATTTCACCTTTCAAACTGCATCTTTATATCTAGGAAGAAAGAAGTAACTATTAAGGGGTTAATATGATACTGAATAGAAAATATTTTGACAAATCTAATTATTTTATAGTACAGCACAAATTAGACTAGTGTATATACTGCGTTGGTATACACAATTGTAGAGTACAGATTGGAAACCTTGGCTTTGTATAATTGTTCTATTTCTCATACCCCCAAGAGATCAAAGTAAGCTTCAGGAGAGTTTCAGAGGAATGTTGCTAAGGGAGAACTAAAGTCTGTCATATGTTGCAGTGAAGCTGACCACTTGAATTCCCTCTATTCTCACCCCAGAGACACTTGATTAGCATCTGCCTATCTCAACATTGAAATCCTTTGCACTATTTCTTTGTTCTGCTGTCAGGAGAGAGGAAAGAAGAAATGGTGCTGTTGATCTCCATGCACAGTCTTTCTCTTCGTCTTCTCTTAAAGAGTGGTTGAACAGAAGACATTATCTTGGAGACATAACCTTCTTTCGTCCACTTTCTTCTCGGCAGTATAAGAAGGGCCTTGCAGGCAGTGGAGTAGACATCATGCAGCTCTGTAGTGGTAGCATTTTGGGGCAAGAGGCACAGGTGCTCCTTCTTTTTCTTTATGTTGTTTTATATTTATTTTTCCTTCAGACTTTCAAGAGACTCATCCAGCCTTGGTGCTCCTGCAATGGAACAGACTATGCTCTTAATGGATTATTATATTAACCTTGTAGGAGATTAACTTCTGTAATGCTATACACTTAAATAAAATAGTTGTAGAGCTAAGACAAACATAACAGGAATTTTAAAAAATCCAGTTGTTGAACAGTAATAATGTATGTCACTTTTTTTTTAGTGGATCATTACTTTCTTTTAATGTAACATGATTCCTCCTATATGGATCTACCTGGCATAAACAATCAAGTGTTTTCTGTTTGTATTTTAGACAGAGATCACCGAAATTGCCCTTGATCAGAAGGGACTTACAAATGAAAGAAAAATTGTTTTTATTGATAAAAACAGAGATCTTTATATTACTTCTGTGAAGAGATTTGGGAAAGAACAGAAAATTATCAAAATTGGTAAGAACCAAGCCAAAATTACATTAATCTGCATTCTGGCAGCACACACATTTTATCTATAACAGGAGTGTTGGAAGCTCTATTATTTGATTAATTTAAAACTTCACTTGAAAGAACACCCAGGAATATGTTGTAGGGTACAGTCCTACTGTGGCTACTTGGGATGAATAAAATGAACTAATGTCATTTCCATATCTGACTTCTGTGGTACCCAGCCACACTGAATAAACACATTAGCTGCGTATTTTTTTTATTATGCTCAGAAGTTAAATAGGTAAGTTTTTGACATTTAAACTGTCATCATTACATTTCAGAGTGAAGAGTACAAAGAGAATTATAAGAGAACCCACGTGTCCCTTAGAGCTGTTGCGTATATGTGCTGTCTGACTGCAGATTCTGATAGTACTTGATTTAGAAGGTTTTCTTCACAACCTCCAGCACTAGAAACATAATATTGTTAAATAAAAAGTGAAGTTCTGGAGAAAGGGATGTAGTCATCCAATAACTGCCCAAGCTGTATTCTGGTCACACGTATTCATTTTGAACCTTGCTTTCCAAAATACAGTGTAGGAACTGTCTCTGTAGTTTGTGCAGAAACAGTTAAAGAATACACACTGATCCCAGATTTGTGATGTTTCAGTTAACAACAGTTGACAGTTAAGGCAATAAACAAAACTGAGCTATTTTGGCTCCATATATGTTAGAAATGGGCATATAAATGTCAGAAAAAGAATAGGGAAAATTACTTACTATAATTAAAAATTTTAAGAATAAATTGCAACTCATGCAGGAATAAAAATAAAACCTGCTTTTTTAAAGTAGTTGTTGATGACCTGTAAGGATAGCAAAATTCCAAGAATGTTTACATTTTTTGTGTTTATTGTGCATGTGAAAATACATAATATTTGTTTATCTTTAAATTAAGGAACAATGGCACACACTTTGGCTTGGAATGACACATCCAACATACTTTGTGGACTCCAAGATACACGTTTTACAGTCTGGTACTATCCCAATACAGTTTATGTAGATAAAGATCTCCTGCCAAAAACACTGTATGAAAAAGATGCAAGGTAATGTATATTTTTACTCAGAATAATATTGCTGGATTTTTGTAAATACTGTGTGGAATTTTTCACTCAAAAATTCTTTACAAAGGAGGGTGTTAGTTTAGCCACTTGAAATAGATGGCAGTTGCTACTTTCAGAATTCCTGCTACATCACTATTTCTGAATTAGGAAAGGTTTAACCATAAGTGTTAGCCATTCAAGGTGTACTATAAAGCTTTTTAAAAATGAATAAATGATAACTGTTTGAGGCAGAACACATAAGCACTTGAAAAGGGATGGACTTAAGCATGTACTTTAAAGTGCCTATGCGCATTGGGGTCATATTGCTAATTACTGTGGGAATCCCATTGCCTTCTTTTGGACTATTCACAATAATCAGTGTTTGCAGAATCAGGCCCTTAGATCACAAATCAGTAACCAAATACTCTTTTTGAAAGGCCTATCTTTACGTATAGTTCTTTTAACATTCATGGTTCTCCTTAACAGTGCTAAACTTGAGCATCAGAATGATAAACAAGGCCCTAAATATCATATATCACTTAACAAAACAGGGCATGTGAAGGGTTCTGGAACATCTAGTCTGCCTCAGATTTTCCCTGACCTCCTGTAAGAGTTATTTAAAATTTTCCAGCTTTGTGCCTTACTCATCAAAAATTGCTTTGTATTGGTGGGTTCTAATAAGTAATCCTTTGCACTTCTTTAGAAACTTCTATTCAAACTTCTCAAAATGTTTTATAAACAATGATATGTTTAACCTTACAACTCCCTATTAATTCTCCCATCTAAAGAGAAAAGTAGCATATATCTTCATTTTACAAATGGGAGAATTGAGACACAGTGGCATTAAGTGATTTGCCCAAAGTCATAATGTATCAATGGCAAAGTCAGAAATAAACCCAAGTCTCTTTACTCCAGGCGCTATGTTCTTCCCATTATATAATGTTCCTTCCCTTTTAATAAATAATTCAATTAGGTTAAAAGATTTGTTTTTTTTAAATTACTTCCAATATTTTGATCCAAGTTCATTCTAGAGAATAACTGAAAATATTGTAACTACCCTCACTGCAGGATATCACTGCAAATAGTGTGATACACCAGTCCCCTTTAGATGTTTGGTACGATGAGCTCAAGAGCAAGCACAGTAGGTGCTCCAACCACTAGCCTATAGAAACTCTAGCCCTAAGTGGGTTCCTGTCAAACACTCACATGCATTAGGCAACTGTGGTTCCTTTATTTGACAATTACATGAAGAATAAACCAACAGGTTCTAATTCAGCCTAACATAAGTGTAATGAGATAAGAGTCTTGCTGGGATCCCTGCACACTGTTGTCCTGATTTTAGACTGTAGCTTTGTGACTCCTTGCAGGTATTGCTGGGCCCTTTCAAGAGAATATGTCTCTGCCCAGGTCTTAGCCTTCCTGTACAGATCCCAGGCTGCTTGCTTCCCAGCCTTCTCTCCTTTGTCAGCTACCAGGCTGTTGTCTCTGGCATCTTGCTCTTGCTTTCACTCAGCCTCCAGATTTCTTGATTCTAGTCCTCTCTGAGCTCTGGTTGTACAGTATTTCTTTCCTGTGCTGGAGGGATTATGGAACCCTTTACAGGCTGGATTTTGAACTGGGTAATGCATTACTAAGCTAGTAGATTCGTTACAATATATTTTGCCCAGAACTAATTTAAAAGACAAATTCCGTTTTTTCTAGGGTGTAATCACATAAATACAAAAGCTCAAATCTTAATCAGACTTGTCTTTAAAAACATTTTGCCTTTATGTTTTAAAAAATATAGTAGTTAATTGATATGTTACATTTCTGTATTGTCAGTGAAAAATATCAAACTATTCATTTTTCTCTGAAACATTCATAGTATCTAAGTATAACTTTGGGTTTTCGAGTCATTTTCTGCAGTCTCTGGGAATAGCTCTACAAAATAATAAAAAACAATCCACTAAGAAGCACAGTTCACCGTTTTCCTCTTCTTATAATAATCCTTGATATTCAATCATTCTCACTCTCCCCAAAGTACTTTTTATTTCATAATTAAACTTTGAGTCAGTACAGCCCAAAGCTTTTTATCCACATTTGTATGTGCAATTTCAACAGTTAAATGTGCAAATCAGGCATTTTTTGCAGATACCCAAATTGTATTCCCACTTGCAGTGGTTGCACACGACAGTGTACACGTGCAATTTTGCATCCAAATACTATATTCCAACTTTTAAAAATTTGACCAAAAGTTGTTTTAGATTTAAACTCCATTGTACATATCTATTTAGTTGAATTTACGATAACTATTTAGATGTTTCTGTTCTGTTTGAAAACAAAGTTAAGAAAAATGTGTCAATAACTCTTATCTAATTTGAAAATCACTAATAGCTTTAAACTCCTACCATTATTTTCAATGAGAAAAAAAAATTAACTTGCTTTACTTGACTTTCTTTCAACAGCGAATTTAGCAAAAATCCCCAGATAGTGCGATTTGTGGGAAATCAAGCAACAATCAGAAGAGCTGATGGCTCACTTATTCATCTCAATATATCACCTTATCCAGCTATTCTTCATGAGTATGTAAGCAGTTCAAAATGGGAAGATGCAGTCAGATTGTGTCGCTTCGTTAAGGTAATTTTTAATATTCTACAGTAGTCTCATAAATTACATTTGTTGCCTTTGTTTATATTTTCAAACAATATGTAGTAATAGTAATTATATATGTAAATGTTCTAAACTATTTTCTTTCTTCAAGCTGTTTTTTGACCTTATAGTTTTTTCTTATTATTTTAGGGCTGATCCAGAAATACTTACACATATGATTAATTTTACTGATGCAAATAGTCGAAATGATTTCAGTGGGACTGTTCACAAAAGTGGAGCTAGTAATGAGCATAAATGTTGTCTGGACTAGATTCTTACATAGCCAGTTTTGTAAAAATGTTCTGTTCCACATATACTTATCTACAATCTTCTTAAAAACATTTCTTCCCTTTCATTTTCTTTTCCTCACTTTCTTTCTGATAATTTAGACAACAACAGCATATGAGGTGAGTGTAGTAGTATACTTTTTTTAAAAGGCATTTTTCCTTCCCCCCATTAACAGTTATAAAGGAATTTTATCTTCTTATATATGGTTATCATGATTTATAAACAAAATTGTATCTTTAAAATGTTTTCTCTGTTTTCTATATTATTTGAATTGAGTGGTCAATATACATATTGAGCTAATTTGGGATATATTGTGATGTTTATATTGAGTTGTTTTCCTTATCTGAAGGTGGATACAAATGTTTTTATACCAGTATTTGGCAGTTGGGAATTGGCATTTATAATTTCAAATGTAGCACTGACAGAAATTACACTGTGTAATTTCAGTGCACCACTTCTTAAGAGACTGTGACTCTTATTTGCATCTTCTTGTAATTTTTTTTAAAATACTGGGAAAGCACACACACATACATACCATCGATACTGAGTGGTAATACTGTCTGTATAATATCCTTTCCATAGAAGTATAGTTATAGCTTCCAAGTCAGGGAGGTTTTTGTCATTTTTAACTTTTCATGGTTGCTTATTATCTTCAGGGCTGGATTGCATTCAATGACTTTAGGGTACTTTAAAGATAAATTGGTTAAAAGTTGCAAAGATCTTTCCTTCCTACCTTCTTTGGCTACCATCCCCTTTCACCTTCCTACTCCCTTTCATCAATCATTCCTCAGTTGCCCTTACGTACCTACAGATAAGCAAGACAAGGTGGATAAGGTAATATTCTTTATTGGTGAAAGAGACAAGCTTTGGAGCTTACACAGCTTGAAGAAGAGCTCTGTGTAAGCTCAAAAACTCTTCTCTTTCACCAACAGAAGGTCCAATAAAAGATATTACCTCACCTACCTTGTGTCTCCAACATCCTGGGACCAACACAGCTACAACAACACTACATACTAGAGATGAGGATGGTTTTTCTACTAAGAATGGCTGTAAAATAGGGGGGTTTTGTTTATATTGTGTTTCAAAACTCGAATTGAGGGAGGATCTGGGGTCTTTTGACAAATAGTGTGATCAAAAATACCTTACAGTTCTTCGAGTGCTTGCTCATATTGATTCCAATTAGGTGTGCGCGCGCCGCGTGCACGATCGTTGGAAGATTTTTACCCTAGCAACACTCGGTGGGTCAGCTGAGGCACCCCCTGGAGTGGCGCCCTTATGGCGCCAAATATATGCCCCTGCCGACCCAGCACCCTCTCAGATCCTTCTTACTGCCTGTGATGGTCGTTGGAATTTTGGAGTGCAGCATAGCTGATCTCCACCTCCCTAGCTCTTTATGCGTTGTACTGTAGATAGTTGTTTAGTGTAGTTGTTAATAGTTTTAACAGTTATAGTGTAGTTAATAGTAAATTTTGTACATAGTGTAGATAGTACTTGGAGGAAACGGGGTTTATCCCCTTCCCTCCTCCCTAGTACAAGGACCCATCCCCAAGTCTCCAGGTTTCAAGCCTTGCTCGGCCTATTTCGCTCATGTCCATTCCAGTGTAGGTGTGCATGTGCTGCATGCACCATCACCAAAAGCTTTTCCCCTAGTGATATTCAGGGTGTTGACTCTGGTGCCCCCTGGAATGGCGCCCTCATGGCACAGCAGATACACACCTGGTGACCTGCCACCTCCTCAGTTTCTTCGTACTAGGGATGTAAAATACTAAACAGATAAATGGTTATCTAGTAAGCATTAGTCTTACTGGTTAACCGACCCTAACTGTTAAACTCCAGCCCCGGGGTCACCTGGAGCAGCCCTAAGGCTGGCTGGAGCAGCCCCAGGAGCAGCAGCCCCAGTCCCTCTCCCTTTAATTGGCTAATTAAATAACATAATTTTAATTGTTTAAATGGTTAACTTTTTAAACGGATATTTACATCCCTACTTCTTATCACCTGTGATGGTTGCTGGAACACTGTTTGTCTCTTGCTTTGCAAGTGATACTCCTTAGTGGTTCTTTATCCTGTAAATAGATTATAAATCACTAGAATTAGAATAAGTTACCAGGTAAGTAGATAGCTTTAGAGTAGTTAGTAAGATCCTGCCCTGAGGGGCTAGCCCACCTGGGAATCTGTGGCATGCCTCGGTCCCAAGGCTTCAAACAGTGTGTGACATGCCACAAACTCATGCTGGTAAGTGACCCACATGACAGCTGTCTAAAGTGCTTGAGCTAGGGCCATATTTAGGAATGGGGCCAGATTTGTAGGAAGTTTAAGCCCAGGACAAAAAAGGAGAGAGATAACAGACTCAAATGCCTTCTCATAGCGGCAACACTTCACCCGTCACCGGAGTGGCAGCCTGAATCGGCACCAAGTACCTCGTCGGTCAGGAGTGCCCCAGTCGCCTTAAGAGAGGCACAGCATGATTCAAGATCCGTGACACCAATGAAAGACACTACCACTTGGTACGACACACCTTCCAGCTAGCAAGAAGTCAGCGCCAGCCACTTGGCACCGTTCCCTATCACTGGTGCTGAAAAAGAAACCGAAGAAGTCAGACTGGAGGCACTCTCTGCAAAGACAAAGGCCACAGAGAGAGAGAGAGGCTCATGCTGGGCCACTCTCAGACATCCATAGAACAATCAGCACCAGTGACTCTGGCCCTGGGATGAGGTCTGTTGAGCCCATTGCCTATGGACTACCTGCCTAGGGAAAGCCACAGAGGAGATACATGACACCAGAGCCATATGAGGCAGTGAGGAGCCTCCATGCCCTTCCAGTGCTGCCATCTCCCCCAAGTCATGGACTCTTAGGGACAGCTCTGGCATCACATGACCTCTTGGCATGGAGGCAGGTGCCAGTTCCGAGCAAGTCAGCAATGAGGATGTGGCATCCTCATGGCATAACTGGATGCCACTGGACCACTCGCCACAGCAGCACCACTCATTGGTGTGGCACCAATGAGCACTGTGCTGCTATGGTACCCAGGAGCAGGTCCTCTGCTCAGACAAGGCACCAAGCAGATCATAGGCACTTTGCAGCTATAGCACAAGGGCTCGTTCTATCAGCATAGCCACTGGCTCAATGGCAAATACCACTCTAGTGGCTCATGTGGAACCTGTGAGCTGTCCAACCATTCCAAGGTTCCCACACAGGATGGTCCGGCTTGGTGCCATCAGAGGTGGGAGCGCCTCCACCTTCCTCCTCAGAAAGGGGTTTGATCTCCGGAGCTGAGATTGCTAATGTGCAGGATATCCCCACAGGAGACCCACCGGCAACAGAAGACATACAAGGCGCAGTGCCAGTGAAAGCCTCATCATCTTCCTCCCCAGATGAGGCAGTGGCAGGAATGGCCATCGCACCCATGCAAGATGACTGTAAGGCTTACCAAGAGCTTTTGTGTTGTATGGCCCAAAACCTGGGCATACAGGTTGAGGAGATCACAGAATCAGTTCCTGCCCTGGTGGACATTCTACCACCCTCGAGGCTGTCAAGAGTGGCCCTGCCCTTCAGTGAGGCCCTCTTGCAGCCTATAAGAGCTCTGTGGCAAATCCCTGCATCCTTCCAGCCCACAGCGAAGCAGGTGGAAAGTAAATACTTTGTACCTCCCAAGGGGTATGAGTATCTCTACACTCATCCCCCACTAGATCCCTAGTCATTGTGGCTGCTTACGAACGAGAGAGACAGGCAAAAAGAGCCATCACCCAAGGCAAAAGAGGCCATGAAACTGGATTCATTAGGCAGGAAGGTGTACTCTACAGGGGGCCTCCAGCTGAGAATATCAAACCATCAGGTACTCCTAGGTCACTATGATTTTAATTTCTGGTCCAAAATCCAGGACCGGCTTTAGGAAGTGCGGGGCCCAATTTGAACAGTTTCAACGGGACCCCGGCAGGGATGACTTAAAAAAAACAACAAAAAAAACAACACATGTAAAAAAACACATGGGGCTTGTACTCACCGGGCTGTGTTCCAAGTCTTCAGTGGCACTTCAGTGGCGGGTCCTTCACTTGCTCCAGGTCTTTGGTGGCGGGCCCTTCAATGCTGCCGAAGTGCCGCTGAAGACCCAGAGCAAGCAAAGGACCCGCCGCCGAAGACCTGGAGCGCGTGAAGGACCCGCCGCCAAGTGCCGCTGAAGACCTGAAGTGCCGCCAGGTGAGTAAAAATTAAAAAGGCGCCTCTAGCCAGGGAAGGGATTCTCACTGGGCGCGGGGCCTGATTCGGGGGAATTGGTGGAATAAGCCTAAAGCCGGCTGGACTCCTATCATCAGAGTCCAGAACTGAATTCATGGCCCTTGTGGAGGAGTCAAAGCATCTGTCCAGGTGGTCTTGGATGCAGCGGCTGCAGCTGCCCAAGCCATGGACACAGCAGTAGTCATGAGACTACTACCTCATGACTACCAACAAACTATCCAGGACCTACTATTCGAAGGGAATTCCCTTTTCTTAGGCCAAGGTTTATCTTTGTTTGTTACGTTAATAAAGGACAAATGTAGGAAGGATGTTAGGACCTGATCATGCAAACTCTTAGAATAACTTTACACACTTTACTGAACTCAGTGGGACTATTCAGGTTTGTAAAGTTACATGCAGAAGTATTTGTACAAAAGGGCTGAGCATTAAGTTTGGACAATATCAAATATGTGTGCATACTGCGTTTTAATCAGGTTGCACTCTCAGAGTGCTTCTCAGGGCCTGTCCACAGTAATGCATAAAAGGTGTATTTTAAAAGGTATTTGAGAACATGTTTTGATTAACATGTTAAAAACTCAATTTCCTCCTAGGCTTTACCTAGACTAGCTAATGTATTTAAAATTATATTTGCCATGTCTAAACTAATGTGTTAAAATGTGTTAATTAAGACATGTTAACTAATATGTTTTAAAAATATATCTTTTTATATTACTAGTGTGATCAGGCTCTAAGCATGCAATGAAAGGAGAGAGAAGGGGAAAGATCAAAATGAGTCAGAATGTTAGGATTTTCTTCAACTTTTTTCCTGATTATATTTCTGTTGACTCTTTAATAAAACTACAGTCATGAAATTAAAATAAAGGAAAACAGAAGTATTATAAAATTCTCATAATTACAAATAGTTTTAAAAAAATTAGCAGCCTTTTCTGGAAATCCACTAAAATACAATAGGAATAAATAGAAAGGAGACCTTTTTAAAACTATTTTCTTTTCATTGATTTGTTCGTCTATTTGTTTTGCTATCAGGTATTTTCTTCTTTCTCCTTCGTTTACATACTGGATCAGAGTAGCCAGGATTGATAAATTTATATATTCACTGTTATTGAGAAATAATAGTACAACGATTAGGCATATCTCTGAACTCTGGCTCAGTCATTGTTAGCAGATCACAGTACAGGAATTTCATACTGCATAGTTATTGAGAAGTAACCATACAGTGATTATGATATTAAGACACACACACATGCACACACAACTAGACTGTAGGGATCTGCACAACTGAGATACATTATACAGTTGTGTATTAGTGCATCATTTTCAGTAGCTGAACAGCATCCCTCCACTCTGGCTGAGAAAAAGTGCATTTTCATATAGTATAAAATAAAAGATGTTTTAGCATTTTTGTTTTGTCTTATTTTTAGGATCAAACCATGTGGGCATGCTTAGCTGCTATGGCAGTTGCTAATAAGGACATGACAACAGCAGAAATAGCCTACGCATCAATCGGTGATGTAAGTAGATGAAATTAAACTATTTTTTAACTAAATGATTGCAATGCTAATTTTATTAGTGTATTTCTCTAGTTAAACCATCACACTTTGTTTTAACAGATTGACAAAGTTCAGTACATCAATTCTATCAAAGAACTTCCATCGAAAGAATCAAGAATGGCTCATATACTGCTGTTCAGTGGAAATATACAAGATGCTGAAATGCTGCTTCTTCAAGCAGGCCTTATTTATCAAGCTATTCAAGTCAACATTAACCTTTATAATTGGGATAGGTAATATTTCTCTCAACACACTGTAGCTGCTACCATTAATAATCTTACTAAGATTAAGTTTTAAATGTTTAGAGAATTCGACACTTAATTGACTAATCTATTAACCTAGTTGCCTGGACCCTGAGAAACACTTTTCATAACTTTAGACACACAGAGTTATGTGCACTCAACAAATTAAAACTATTTTGAAAGATCTTCTTGCTTAAAATAGTTACACAACCATACTGACTGTCGTCATTATATCACTGGGAGAAAATGAGTTGTGAATTTTTTTTTAAAATAAAAAATTCAACTTTCCGTCACATGTATGCGCAGCAGTGTAAATCTTATGCCAGCATTGTTTGGGGTCTCTATGTCTAAGAGATCCTGCAGGAGCTACTGCTGCCACAAGGAGAGAAGAGTCTGGCTCCATGGGATGCTCCACTTCTCTCTCTAATTGAAGGATCGAGAGAGCAGAGAGTCTGCAAGGGTGGGGAAGGTTGTCAAGTCCCCATCTTATTGCAGAAAGTTCTTGCTACTAGCAGGGAAGAAGGGAAATGGCAGGTGGCTTCTTTTAAATCTGCTTGCCTGCCTCCTTACTGATTAGAGAGACAAGGTGGGTGAGGTGATACTTTTATTGGACCAATTTCTGTTGGTGAGAGAGACAAGCTTTCAAGCCACACAAAGCTCTTCTTCAGGTTTGGAAACAGTACTTCTAGCATCATAGCAAAGTGCAAGGTGGAACAGATTGTTTAGCATAAATAGGTACATATTGTAAGGGAACATTCAAGATAGAGCCACCCTGCATGTTGCGGTGACACTGGGTGTACCTTTCCTATACCTGAAGAAGAGCTGTGTGGCTCGAAAACTTGCCTCTCTCACCAAGAGAAGGTGGTAGAATAAAAGATATTGTCTCTTTAATATGGATACAGCTACACTCCCTTACTGATTGTCTGCCACCTCCCACATCCTTAACTTTCCCAATTCTGAAAGTTCTTCTCCAGCTGTCTGAGTGTTCCAGGTTAAGCAAAAGCATGGTGCTCAAAAAAATGTCTCTCTTCCCACAACAAGATTTGGGGAATAGGTTAGGAAGAACTCCCCCACTAGCATGGAAACCATCTTCCCCGACCATGACAACAATATGATCTTTACTATTAATTGGGCAGAAGCCCACAATCTGCCCTCACCATGGCTGATTGTGGGTACAAATTTAGAAGTCCCTTTAAAAATGTGGCACTTCATGTCCCTATAGAGAAAAAACTGGACCTCTCTGTATGCTGACTTTCCCGCTATAACAAATTTTAAAAAAATGCGTACTCAGCTCCAAGTTCAGAGTCTCATGCCACATCTGTTCAGCATTCAAATAATCATTTGAAAGTTAGAGATAAATAGAGTTTGGCTACGCTCAAAGTGGAAATAGTACTTCCTAAATGTAATGGGGGAAATTTGCCTTCCTTACAGCTTTAGATTTAGGTAGCATTTTAACTCACAAAGGACTCATAATCTAAATACTCCTTCAAAAATGCATTATTGATTCTGGCTGCTTAAAGTAATTAATATAGTTGGGTGCATCTGTCTATTAAAATAATATGTAAATGCAGTATTAGCATAATTCCTGTAATTCTCTTTCTGTATCATCATTTAACACTGTTATTTTTAACAGGGATGAAAGTTCAGATACTATGAACTGCTTAATTTGATTCCTAACACAAAGCCTTATTTGATGTCGACTTTAATTTCAGTTTAGTATTGTGCATTCTGAGTACTTAAATGAAGGTAAAATGAGAAACTAGCAAACCACCTTTCAATCTGAATTATGTTTTCTTTCAGAAATGTTCTTTATGGGGAAAACTCAAACAATTAAAGTATGTTCCCCAGTGGGCTTCATTAATGCTAAGGATTACACGTAAATAAATTTAGAAACTTTATATTTTCTGGCAAGCACATATATCAATCTGTGTTTTGCTGATGTTGCCAAGAATGTCTTACCTGGAAAACAATGAATAAAACATTCTAAGATATTTAAATTTATTTTTATAACACTCCAAAGAAAACAAATATAAACATAGACATATCATAATAATGCAATGGCTGCTGAGCTTCCCATTTTTAGGGTGTTCTAATAGCAGTCATTTGCTTGTGCTATATATGTTCAAGTAGATGCTCTCCAAGAGCCAAGAGATTTTTTTTTAATTCATTGCTATAATAATTTCACTAAAAGTTAATTTTTTACCCTTTCTTACTGACAGTAGTGTAGTTAAAAGTAAAAGAAGGTGTGTTTTTTCAATTACTTAAAACAAATGCTGTTGTCACATTTCTATAATGTGATTAGGTTGTCAACAGAAAAATGGTAATTATATATCATAACATACGTCACAAAGTGAATAGTGTATCAGGAAAAATTGGTTACTCTCACCCTCCTTTGGTTAACACCAATGCTAAATTGCTTGGCACTTTGCATCAGGAAGATCAACCTTCAGCACAATCGCTGTACTGATCTCTTTTTGTAAAACCAAAGTAATTGTAATTGTATTAGTATTTTTTTTCAGCATGACAAGCTCATTTTTCTTTTATTCCAGGGCCCTGGAACTAGCAGTGAAGCACAAGACACATGTTGACACAGTTTTGGGTTATCGACAAAAGTTCCTGGAGGACTTTGGTAAAAAAGAAACCAGTAAGCGATTTTTGCAGTATGCAGAAGGTGTAAGTATTCTTTGGAAACTTAGCCCTACGTTTTCAAAAGGTCAGCCTGCATTTTGTGGTCACAATTTGTGCAAAAAACATTGCTCCCACATTTTTGCTTTAATTCAGCTGTGGATGTAAATCTTGGTCGTAACACACTGTTTATCTGACTGCAAGCACAAATTGAAAGCTTGATGTGGAACTAGTAACATTTGTGAATGCAATGTATTTGGGGGCATAAAATAAGTCTGCAAAAATTTTGCATCCTGAAAACATGCAGGGGCTTTTATTTTGAGGCACACATTTTGTACATAAAAAGGGATTTGGATTGAAAATGTACCTTTTAATGTCTTCATTAACACATTGTATGAATATTAATAGTAACAGTCAGTAAGGTTAATCAGAAGAAAAATTAAGAGCCAATTATGAACTATTATACTATATATTATATATACACATATAATATATTTCATAGGCATACCGTTTCGCAGAATACCTATAATTCTAATTTTAGTTTAGAACAAAAATATCAACTTAGTTGGTTAATTGTGTAGTATTTGATATTTTTTTAAGGCCAGGAAAAGGAACTATTATGGTTAAAACCTTGCTGGAAGTGTAAAGTGGGAAGCCAAGTCACAAATCCACACAATTTGGGCTGAATCAATTTTTGCCTTTATTTATAATTTTTCAGACAGAATTATTGTCATCAATAGTATATCAACATATATTTATGCCTGATAATAAACAGATAAGATGGAACACGTAGGGGCCCAAGTTATTGAGTAGCAGGGTACTGGGAAGCCCTTCTCTACTTCATGATGGTCATCTCAGCCTCTGATCTCTGGTTTTTCAGTCACAGTCCTTCAGTTTTTGGTCCTGTATTTCTTCAGTTTGGGTCTTTTTTCACTTTGATTGCTATACATTTCCACATTACAGATTTATTAGCTTTTCTCCAATCAGCATTAAACTTTGTCAAACATAATATGTACAATATGCACATACAAGTTCTTCAAGTGCTTCCACATGTCCATTCCCATATAGGTGTGTGCATGTCCCAAGCATAGTTGCCAGAAATTTTTCCCCTAGTAGTGTCCATCGAGTCGCCTCTTGCACTCTTGGGTGCCACATCCACATTGCTCCAGTAGAAAGGACCCTGACAACCTTCAGTTCCTTCTTACCACCCATGATGGTTGGAATCCTTCATTGCTTAGGCAATTCTTTCGTAGTGTTTTTTGATACCAATTGTGTAAATAGTTGTTATAGTTAGTACTTAGAGTAGTTTTTAGTAGTTTTAGGTTTTAGATAGCTCGGACACCCACACACTTAACTTGTAGGATTGTCTGCCTTCCCCAGTCCCAGGGCATGCCTCAGTCACCAGGTTTCAAGCCCTGCGCTGCCTGCAGTAAGCCTATGTCTCTGAGCAACTCCCACTAGAGCTATCTCAAGTGCCTGGGGGAAGCTTATAGGTAAGACCATTGCCAAATCTGCAGAGACTTCACGCCCTGGACCAGTAAGGACCAAGAGGCCCGACTGAAGGTCCACCCAATGGGAGGCAGCCTTAAGACCAGCTTCGGAACCATGCTCAGACTCAGCACCAAGCACCTCAGCTTTGGTGCCAAGCACTCCTCCATCTAACCGGGACTCTCAGCACTGATCGCCCTCCCTGGTGCCTAAGAAGAAGCACCAAGAGGATACCAGGTCTCCAGTGCTAAAATGTAAGGAAGACAGGGAGGGAGTGAGATCCACGCCACACCACTCATCTCCCACAGCACCACAACATCAAGTGCCAGCAATTCCAGTGCCACAGCAAGCTCCTTGGACACCTACAAAGGAACAACCTCAGAGTAGACAATGCACCGCCCAGTTTATGGTGCCATCAACTCCCGAAGCGCTCGCAGTGGCCAGGGACCTTCTCAGCCTACGGTAGGTCAAGACTCGGCACCACTGGTGCCACCAAGTGGCAGGAAGCAACCCCTGAACCTCAGCCGGTGCTGTGACCACTGTCTACGGGGAAGCCCCCGTTATCAGCCACAAGATTGTCTCATCTACTGTCTCTGGCACCAAACAGCATGGCTCTGCCTTGGTCTCTGCATCACAGCTCAGAGTCTTCGTTGGACTCAGAGTTTTGGTCATATTTCCCTCTTCTACATAACTGACATCATTGCTGTCTGGGCAGCCATACCATACCATGGCTTCGTCTTCCGTGGTACCACAGGGTCCATGGGATCCACTGACAAATCAATGGCCCTTTTGGAATCCTTGAGAATTTCTCCTTCCTTGGGGCACCCCCTCAAGACACTCATACTCCATTGTTTCGGAGGTGAGAGCACCCCTGGCACCACGCAGGGAGACTCCGGATCCAGACTTCAATACTGAGCACAGTACCAAGTCTCAGGGGGAAGCCCACTGGGCCTTGGTGTTTGCCAAGGACATACAAAGGCCCTGCAGCCTGTCTTGTCCTCTCCAGATGAGGCACAAGTGACAGCAGGGGTCTCCCCTATGCAAGACGACCACAAGGCATACTAGGACTTGTTAAAGTGGGTAGCCTCAATTTGGGTGTCCAAGCAGAGGTGGTCAAGGAGATTGTGCATGGTCTCCTGGACATCTTATCACCAATAGGAGCCTCTACAGTGGTCATACCTCTTTATGATGCCATCATGACTGATCAAAGCATTGTGGCAAACCCCTGCCTCTCTCCATCTGACAGCAAAGTGCACAGAGCACAAGTATTTTGTACCAGCCAAGGGGTACTAATTCCCTTTTTCGCACCCTCCCCAGGATCCCTGGTTTTTGTGGCCACCAATGAGAGCGGCCACCAGGGACAGAGGGCTCTTATACTAAGGCATATTCCACAGGGGGCGTTTAACTTTTCATAGCAAACCAGCATGATGAAATTCAAGGACCTTCTCCCAAAGGACTACATACAGGAGCTTTCCTCTCTTGTCAAGGAAAGGGAAACTGTGGCTCATGCCTCCCTGCAGGCAATTCTGGATGCCGCTGATTCTGCAGCCAGATCAATGGCCACTGCAGTAACAATGCATAGGAGTTCGTGGTTGCAGTCCTCGGGGCTGCCTAACAAAGTGCAACAAATTATTCAGGACCTCCTGTTCGAGAGAACAGTGCTTTTTTGGGAGCAAAAGGAGAGCAGGCTGCATGGCCTCAAGGACTCAAAAGCAACTTTGAAATCACTGGGACTGTACATGCCAGCAGGGTCAAGAAAGCATTATAGGCTACAACAGACAGGCCACTACTTCTATCAGCCTCGTAGGCAGGACCAACATAGGAGGAAAAATAGGGCGGTTTAAATGCAGACCTTCTCCTCTGTCCTCATCAGCAGGTCCCACTCAGCCCAAACGCAGACACTCGGGATTGTCAAAACGAGTGTTTTGATAAGATGCTTGAGGTAGGCACTGCTATTCCCCTGCATCAGATCCAGTTTCCCCCTTATTATCCAGCCACCTTTCCCACTTCTTGGATTCCTGGACTCAGATCCCGTCAGACCGCTGTGTCCTCAACACAGTAGCACGTCTGGTGCTGCCAATGACCAGTCCTGCCTTTACAATTGTCTCTTCAGCTTATCTTGGAGCACCTGAAACAACCTGGAACATCAGTCAAGGTTCAGCTATTGGCCTTTCTGCCTTCCATCCCAAGGTGGACAGCTAATCAGTTCTGTCCTGTGAAAAGGTCATCCAATTTCTCAAAGGCCTGGAAAGGTCAGAGATCCTTTACACACACCTCTGCCTGGGACTTGACCCCCATCCTATCCAAACCCATAGGGCCTCCATTTGAACCATTAGCATCATGCTCATTGTTACGCCTTTCCTGGAAAGTGGCCTTTCTGGGGGCCATCACTTTGGCCAGAAGAATCTTAGAGATCCAGGCCCTCACATCAGAGCCCCCATATGTAATCTTTTTTAAGGACAAGATACAGCTGCGGCCATGCTATCATTTCTTCCTAAAGTCATCTCACAATTCCAATGGAGTCGAGCAATCTTTTTACCAGTATTTTACCCTAAGCTGCATGCAAACAGAGAAGAAAAGCATCTCCACTCACAGGATGACTGGAGGGCCTTAGCTTTTTACTTTCATGGACCAAGCGGTTCCGCAGATCTTTGCAACTATTTATAGCGATAGCAGAAAGAATGAAAGGTCTCCCCATCGCTGCACAGAGACTCTCTTCATGGATTTTATGAGTTCACAAACATTCCACCCCTGGCTATCCTTATGACTCACTCTACAAGATGCCAAGCCTCCTCCACGGCTTTTCTAGCACAAGTTCTGATTCAGGAGATCTGCAAGGCAGCAACCTGGTCGTCCATTCACACATTCATGATGCACTATGCCACTGTTTAACAGGCTAGAGAGAATGCTGGCTTTGGCCGAGCACTTTTGCAGTCAGCCTGTCCTTGAACTCTGAACCCATCTCCTATACAACTGCTTGTGAGTCACCTATTTGAGAATGGACATGAGCAAGCACTCAAAGAAGAAAAAATGGTTACTAACCTTTCCATAACTACTGTTGTTCAAGATGTGTTGTACATGTCCATCCCAAGACCCACCTTCCATCCCCTCTTCAGAGACGGTCAACAAGAAGAAACTGAGGGGGAATGAGGTCGGCAGGATCCTTTTATACCAGCACTATATGTACACAGCACCAGAGGGCACTAGAGCCAACCCGAAGGATACCGCTAGGGGGGAAATTTCTGGCAACTGAGCTCGGGCTGTGCACACACCTATTTGGGAATGGACATGTGCAATACATCTTGAAGAATGATGGTTATGGAAAGGTTAGTAAACATTGCTTTATACAAATTTTGCTGTTTACACTATTTTCATGTCATTATGCTTTCATGTCACCTCACTTTTTTCCCCAGTAGAGGTACTTTTAGCATTACATTTCTGTATTTATTATATTAATTAACTTCCTTCTATCTAAATTTTCCAGCATAATAACAAAACATTACCTTTGTCCTATCAACAGTAAGCATTATCTAAGCGAGTCTATGTAAGTGAAAAATTGACAAAACACCATCCCTACCAGGCAAAAGTTGAGCTAAGACCTTGGGACAAGTATTACCCCGTCAAAACTTATTCACTATCCATAGTTATAAACTATTAAAATGGAAAAACTTTATTATCATAACCTTTAGATTTTATTTGAACATGGACGTTATGGTGGCATTTAATGTCAACATTTTTTTTCTCTTCTCCAAATATGGGTTTTCAGGGGACTTTCTACTCTCCAGCATCTTGTTTGTAAATTATTAAAAGGCCATGTCACTAATTTTGCTCATTGCATTTTCAAGGTGCTTTTTATTTTAATTTAGTTAAGGATTTTTTTGTATTTAATTGTTCCCCAACAAGGTAAAAGGTTATTTTTCAAGTTCCTCTACATAATCCCACTGCATAGGATGCACTGACAGTGCAACTTCGACAGTGGAACCTTTAGATAGTAGTGCCTGGTGGTGCACTGTCATGCCCCCTTCTGACCCTCGCCTGGATGGTCCTGAATGATCGGAGACCCAGGCTATAGAAGGGAGCACTGCACTCCATCAACCTCAATTGCTTCCAGCTGCTGCAACTGACAAATCAGAAATTCCGTCTGAGTTCTTGGCCCAGATTTTTTGCTTTGATAGTGTCTACTACACTTTTAGCATAGATTTGCCTAGCTTTTTGGTGTAAATAGTTAGCTTTTAGCATTTCAGTGGTTAGGTTTTATTTCTTTAATAAATAAACCAAATTTTTGAGTAGTTTGTACAACTTCAGTTCCACTATTAAAATCTAGTGGTGGATCCAACGATCAAGAAACCTGGTTGTAAGAAGTGGGCCTCTTGCCCTGCAGTCTTTCTGGCATCAGATGCTCACATAAGATGCCCAGCCTACCTTGGGAAGGAACGTTCTTCTTCAAGATGCTCAATCTGCAGTACTTTCACTCCAAGGATGCCTAAAGAGAGGCAGAACAGACTATAAGGGCTAGCATTGCAGGAGACTTTGGCAGCCAAGCTCTCTGGATCCAGAACATTTCTTGGCCCCTGATACTTCTGGAGAGAATAGGCAGCAGAGACCTCTGCAGAAGATACTGTCTTCTGTTCCAAGCTCCAAGAAACCTGTGGTACCTAAAAAGGATCATAAACCATCAAATCTGAAACAAAAAGGTAGAGAAAGAACACCATCAGTGACAGCCTCAGAGCCAGTCCAGGAAAGTGACCCCCTTGGATTTGGGAACTTTGGTGCTGGAAAAAGACTCACTGCTCAAAAAGATCTCTATTAGGAGAGCCAACATGCACTTAAGAGATGTTCCAGGTCAGTCTTCTACAAATCCTAAAATGGCAGATCCAAAATCAAGAACAAAAGATCCTGATCATCTAACAAAGCAGACAGCTGTTATTATGGATACACCAGATCTGCTTCTGTATTTTCAAGCCTCCTCAGCAACTTACCATGACAGCGGTAGCTCAGATCAACCAGACAGATCTGTAACCTCAACATATGTTAGATTTGGAAGAGAGCAATAATGACTCAGGAGGCAAACAGGATTTTTTTGGATTCCCCAATACTGTTCCTTCTCCTCCAGAGAAAAGAAAGACGGAAGAGATATGTCTCACTGCCCCTCTCACTGCCTAAGACTCTCTCAGGCTCTTCTGAAAACATGCTATTGTCCTTTTTTATACTACACCCAAGACCACTGATCTCTTTTATACTATTGAGTTCAGATCTGCAGTCCTATGTGGAATCTGAACAACTGAGTCAGTTACCTTACGTGACATGTCATAAGTAAAAGCATGCTGCTAAGGAAACATTTTGAGAGGATACCTACTGTGGCAGATAGTAGGAGCTGGACATGGATTGCTGGGTGGATTAACAGTATCCCTATGGGCTAGATGGATCTATTGGACCTCTCCCAGGTATTTCCAGGACCTGGATCACACCTACTCTAGCACAAACATTTCTCCTCCAAGAGCTCCAGGAACACCCCAAGCACTGGCTCTGCAACAGATCCATCTAGCTCCTATGAATTTTTTCTTAAAATGCACACAGTCAATAATGTAGGTGAGTTCAGATATTCATTAATGTAGATCAAGATGCTGTAGCTCAGTCTGAAATAGGAAATTGATGTCCTTATTGATAGATGGGCATAAATATATAAAAAGAGTAATTAAAAATGGACAGTTCATAGGAGGAGACAAAACAAAATAGAAAGACAGTCCTCAAATTCATACAAGTGCTTGAAAAACCAAGAGAACAGAATAGGATTCTAGTTCTGACAGTTCAGGCAAAATAAGTTGAGCTGCATTACAGGCAAACATGAACAGTGCCAGCTTTGATGGAGGTTAAGAAATGGCTTATCCATCCAAGAACCAACTTGAAACTTGTTCATCTATTCAGTATTCCAGTATTCATATTTTCACTGAACTAGGAAACTGCCACAGGATGATGTTTTTCTGCCACTAAAGAAATTCCAATACAAAACCTGGAACATTTATCATCAAAGCAGAATTCAAGTATCGACAGTGTTATTTCTGTTATATCAGATGACTAATGTAGATGCCTCAATTTGTTTGATGGACTTTGGTGTAGTAGTAAGAAGTTGCTCAATGTACCATGGGCAAGTGGCTGCATTCTGATTGATTTGACAAATAGATTTCATTCATTTTTAACCTGAAAGATGCCCAGTAGGCTCATCTAAGTTTATTTTCCATTGTTGAATATTTTCTCACCATATGACTTTTTAAAACAGTGAAACCTCGTTATAACACGATGATTGGGGTCTAAAAAATTGGATTGCGATAAATGCGGGGTCCTGGTGTAGCGACGTTTACCATTTCAAGTTTGTCATTTTCAAGCTGGTCAATTTCTCTTGGGCAGAAAAGGACTTGTGTTTGCAAACTGGCCATAAGAGTAACTGAAAGGGTGCAGCTCCAGCAGCGGGGGCTCTCAGCCATGCAGCGAGAGAGGGAAACACTTGGGGAGATGTGCAAGGGGCAGAGGAAGAGCGAGGAGCAGCTGGGGAGGAGAACGGCTCTTTTCGCCAAAAGAAGAAGCAGGGGTAGGGGGGAAGAGGCAGTGGGGAAGGCACTTTTTGTTTTGTTTTTTTTTCTTTGGCAGCGCTCTAGCCTCTCTTCTTTTTCTTTTTTGCGCTTCCGCGGCGCTCCGGACGCGCTTTTTTTTTCTTTTTTTTTTTTTTTGCTTGGGGCAGCCGGAGCCACCTTATAATTGCCTTATATCCAAATTCACGATATTGCGGGGTGTGTTATAGCGGGATTTCCCTGTATTTGTTGAAAAGTATCAAGTTTGTTTCATTTCAAAGGCAGGAACCTCCAATAACATACTGTTCATTAGATATTGACTATAGAAGAAAGCCACCAACTGATACACACATGTAACTTGCATTAGCATTAATGGTAGTTATATGTTTGCATCAAGTGGAGACCTATATAGCGACAGAGCAGATCACTTTGTGACTTGTACCTTGATACTGTTGCTTATTAATACGTATTTAATATAATGTTAACACTTACCTACTATCTTTCCTGTTCTTACAGTTGGATGTTGATTGGGACAAAATCAAGGCCAAAATAGAGATGGAAATTGCTAAAGAAAGAGAACGAGCTGCAGCCACTCCAGCAGTCAGAGCCAGTGTAACTGTACAGCGCTAAATACATATTAAATAGCTGTTTCACTACACATTTGCTGTATCAGTATACTGATAAATCCAAGGATTATCATTTTCCAGGGAGTGGGCTATGGAAATTAAAGCTCTGAAATTAGTTAATTTTTGCTGAATGTTGGACAATGGGCAGAACTGTATTCATATGTGTGTAGGACAGTTATGATCTGTGCACCCCATCCTGCTTTCCTTACTCTTGTGAGGAGTCCCAGTGAAGTCAGTGGAACTACTTGTGTGAGAAAGAGAGCAAGATTGACTTCTGTCTTCCCATTATTTAACTGTTCAACTTTTCATACCCTTTAAAGTAAGAATATGCAGTCTTGGATATCTGGATTTAGGCACTGAAATGCATGTTTAAGCACCTAAATAAGTGGTGTGATTTTCAGCAACTGTGGGGTACAGATATACAGCACTTCTGAAAAGCAGGCCAACTGGTTAAATGCCTTAAGATGCATGTAGGTACCTAACTTTAGGCACCTAATGTGAAAAATGTGAACCTAAGTTTATAAATGGCAAAGGAATGTTTCATTTATGGTTACATAGATTGCTGCATGACAGCACAGTCCCAGTGCTGAAATATTTTCAAATAATACATATCTGTTATTTCAGATAAATTTAGCACCTGAGATTGATTGCAAACTTATTTCTGTCAATAACAAAAAAAGGGTAGCTGTTGGATAAAAAACGTCTAAATGTTAAATGAATTATTTCGTAATAATCTAAAATACTGTGTAACATTCTTTGAATTTTGTTTGAATTAGCAGAAAGTCAACTTTCTGCAAATATCCAGTATATGATTGGCAACAGTGTTCTGCATTTCCGTAATGGTTAGAATGTCCCATCCACTTAGAAGAAAAACTTTTCATGTTTGCACTAGGTCCAGTTCACTTGATTGTGTATTGGAGTTAAACATACACCATTTCACCAAAATATTATTTTCTCTCTTTCCTGTTGAAATAATTGGGGCTGCGTGCATATGGATCTGTCTGCATGATCTCTTTGCAGTATTGGGATATTAGTCTATAACTGGTTATTGTAGGACGTTAAAATAATTCTGCATAACATTTCTTTCACACATGAACACTAAAAATTGTGTGCGTTCGGTGAGAATCTTTAACTGGTTTAATATTTGTTTTGTAAACAACATTATGTAGCAAATATCAATTTTCTGCACATTCTATAACATTCTTAATACAAAATTAAAATAAAATACTTTTTATATCAATTAGATGATGTATCTCATTGATTTTACCATCCTGTTAAATAAAAAAGGCAATTCTATCTGAGTACCTATAATCCATGTAAAATTTCCAGTCCTCCAGTGTGCTGAGCACCTCCTTCAGAGTGAACCCCTCTGTCTTGGGTATGACTTGCAAGAGGCATTCAGCACTTGCAGGAATGAGCCCAAAATATCAGTCATAGCAAATGTTTAATGTTAATTGTATCACTCTGTGAAAAGTATTCACCAACAGGTGGTAGGGTGTTTTTGTCTTTTAATAATTTTCCTGTGTGAGTTCATTCAAGAGCGTAGTGATTATCCAGTGCACCAAAGGTGCCAATAACAACCATGTGGGGGACACTAAACCATCACTATGCTCTCAGATGAACTCACACATGAAAATGATAAAAGACGAATTATCCTATCACCTGTGAGTGAACACTTTTCACAAAGCAATCACTCTATATCTGACCTATCAGACTTTATTCATCCTTAAAGGAAACCTGCACAACACTTTCAAAAGATGAGCTTGGGAGCCTAAATTTATAACTTTGCTAGACATTAAAAATCATGGACTGAATAGAGACATGGATTTATGGCTTATTACAACAATCTATAACCCATTACAAATCCCCACCCAGCTGCGTCTGCCCACTTCCTTTCCCCCAATGATTGGAGGGATGTTAACAGACCACTTCACCTTGAGTTATGCCTTGAAATACATGTTAACTACCTACGCTAAACAATGTGTTCCACTTTGTATTTAGTGTGACACTGAGTATGTTTCCCAGATCAGAGGAAGATCTGTGTAAGCCAGAAAGTGTGTCTCTCTCACCAACAGAAGTTGGTCCAATGGATGATATTACATCACCCATCTTGTCTCTCTCAAATCTTGGGACCAACATGGCTACAACAACACTGCATACAACATGGTATATTTCTGTTCACGTATTGTATTAATGTTATTCTTAGAATCAGGTTTCCAAAATGAATATTGATGTTTATGAATCCAGCATTTACTTTCTGTGAATATTATCCAGTATTTTTTGGTTTTGTTGAATATGCCTATTCAGCAAACTCATGCACTAGAGTATTCACAGACAGTAAATATACAAAGGCACAAATACAATCAAAGCAAATTAGTTTAATAACTCTAACAAATATTAATGGAATGTTTCTGCAGTATTTATTCAGCTCTGCCCACATACTAGTAACTGGAATAAGACCACAAATTCATTTTGCATTGGCAGTTAGACAGCCATCCACTGGTATCAGCTTTTGGTCACTGAGGCCATGGCTACACTGGCGCTTTACCGTGCTGCAACTTTGGCGCTCAGGGGTGTGAAAAAAACACCCCCCTGAGTGCTGCAAGATACAGCGCTGTAAAGCCTCAGTGTAAACAGTGCCGCAGCGCTGGGAGCGCGGCTCCCAGCGCTGCAAGCTACACCTGTAGAGGATGTGGAGTATGCGCAGCGCTGGGAGAGCTCTCTCCCAGCGCTGGCGCTGTGACCACATTCGCACTTCAAAGCACTGCCGCGGCAGCGCTTTGAAATTTCAAGTGTAGCCATAGCCTTAGCGGTGAAAGCTTCTGTATTCTGTTACTAATCCACAGAGCCATCCAGTCCTCCACTGCAGTCATTCAGCAGCATCAATGTATGTGACTGCCAGGCCCTTATAAGGGTTTTAGATATTCAAGAAGGCAATCTGAGCAAATCTTTTGTTTTCCTGACCTGGTAAATCATTTATTTAGCTTTAGTGAATAGCAAACTGTGATTCTTGGACAGAATCCATTCCTTGATGCTGTTTATCTAGAGGATTTTTTGTTTTTTTACACATTGCAGCTGCAATTCTAAGAACTCTGCATCTAGTGCAAGATGCTTTTGTACTGATGCTGTGCACAGTATCTTTTTGACTTGTATTACTGAGGTTTTTAAAGGCTCTATATTGCACTTGTCCTTATCTATTTTTAGGCAAATCAGTCAGGGCATTTAAAAAAATCCTGCATACTGAATAGGAAAGAAACAATAGTTAAGCACAGGGGTTGGAAAACATATCTAAAACAAGCTAGAGAAAGCCTGCTGCAACAGAGCCTCACTAATCTGTGCTTTATGAAGGATTCTCAGTGGATTGCCAAAATTTGCATATTATCAAGGACTAAGGCAGGACCAAGAAAACTTTTGTCTCACTTCCTGTTGGGTGTGTCATATTACTTCCTGTCCAAATCCTGTTATTACATAATTTCCAGAATCAGAATGAGGGCAACATATAATTAATTACTGATGGGTTACTGTCCTAAACTGGATAGCCTAAGAATAGCCATTCTAAAAAAATATCTGCCTGTTAGGAAATTATTTCTCATTTTATTGAGGTCTTTGAGAAGCAGAGGTGAATACAGTTGATGTAGAACCTTTTTATTCAGTGTTGTGATTGATCAGCCTTTCAGACAACCACAATTTTGCCTTAGCAGTATAAGCACTGTAGTGGTCCTTAAGTACTTTGTGATACTGATCTCAGCAACAGTCAATATTTGTTTACATACACAGAAAGTGATTAAAGTGAATAGGTGTGAGGTATATAATATACCTCTAAGGGAGGGGAAAGTTGTCGAATGCTGATGTTTAAAAGCCACAAGTCAATTATGAAAGTAATTTACTGAGAAGGCTAAGAGTCTTATGGCAGTAGTGGCATTCTCTTTTAAAGTTTAAAATGTCATAAAAATTATATTTAGCTATTATTGCACGTGCTTGAAAATTTTATATGAAAATGACACAGAATTGGTATTTGTTTGTTTTTTCATTCCTGCAGTATAAAAATGGAGAAACCAGAATGATCTATCTGTGCAATGTTAGTACTCTGCCTGTAATACAGGAGATCCATTTATGAGTCTTAATCTTGATATATCATCTCCTGGCTAGCACAGGCTGGAAGAGACAAAGAGGTAGCACAGTCAGCCCTTTGGGGAAAGAATACCTGTAGATGCTGGTTAAGGAAAGCTGTTGATAGATTCCAAACGGCTTTAAGAATGGTGATGTGCAATTTGGAAATGTAAATGGGTTGTTCCTAAGAACTTGCATCAGGGATGTGGAGGTAATATTTTAAACTTGGTTTACATCAGAGATATGATCTGCCAGATTTCAGCTATGCGTAAATTGGTGGCTCTGAGTGACATAATTTTGGTAATTCCACTTAATGAAAAGGCTAAAGAAATACTTTCTGTCATTCATTTTTGCTCCTATCTTAAATTTTTTCATAGTTCATTTAATGCTCAAAGTGATTAGAGGCCTTGTTATTTGAAGAATTGATATTAAATTGTATGATTTATCTTTAGCAAATTTTGTCTTTTAATAATACTGATATTATACTGGAAAAGAAAAGAACTACCCCATGGTACACATCTTCTCTGTTTTTAAGCATAAGCAGGATTAATCATATTAATTAAATTAACATACCCATGTATGTTAAGGAGAGTTATCAGTGAGAGCGGTTTGAAAGAAGCCATCCTTCCAGGAGAGGAAAAACAAGGAAATAATTTCACTTCCTAGTGCCAAAGATATTATAAGTCTAAGATCCATCCTGAACCATAGGGCACTTAGAGCAGGATCCTGCTCCCATTCAAGTCAATGTAAAAACTCTCAATGACTTGAATAGTGCAGAATTGAACCCTTAATAATTTGGCATGAAAGCTACATTTGAGATATCTTATGTAAGGCCATCCTTTATTACTGTAACACAACAGAAATAACGTACTTGTAAGAAGCTCCATGCACCAGGGATATACAGGTAATTCACATTTGTAATGGGGGCATAGCACTTCCATTCTAGAATATTGTTTGCAGTAGCAAACTGATAATGCTAGAGGGAGATTACAGGTATAACACATGGGAAGAGGAATAGTCTGAGCATAAGTCCAGGATCCAGACACTCCAGCCATTGGCAGAGTTTTAATCTGTGGTTTTGCATAAATAATCTGGCCTTTCTGCCTCAGTTTCTCCATCTGCAAATGGGAATATTAATAATATTTATCTACCCACAGAGTCATTCTGAGGATTACATAATTATCTAATGTTCATATGGAATTTTGATGTTTGATACATAATTATAATCAATAATACTATCAGCAAATCCAAAATGTAATGCCTAGCTCTTGTGTAGCATTTTTCACCCATAGATCTCAAAGTCCTTTACAATTTTACAGATGGGGAAACTGAAGCACAAAGAGATTAAATTACTTGCTTGTGGTTATCCAGCAGACCAGTGCCGAGGTCAGAAATAGGGCTATCCACTAGCTCTGATGGGCTCATTTTAGTCCCTAGTGGAAACCAATATACTTCACAAAAGCACTGGTGCAGCTGTAATTTAGGCCATGGTTTGATAACGAAGGGTGAATATTTAATTTCAATATATGGGCACACTAGCAAAGCTGTGGGGAAAATATCAGACAATCTGCTCAAACAGTTCCAGGGTTTCATCCAAACCTAACAACTTTCATTTTTATTACAGCTAAAAATCACTTTCTTTTGTACATAAAATTTTTTTTTCTGGAATTTCCTGAGACTTTTAGTCTTTGCTATTTCTTCAGAAAAGTATGTGGATTCTAGTGAATAGTGAAGGGAAATATTGATGGTAGAAGGGAAAACTGATAAGAGAGAACCTATCCAGATATCAAATTACAACGCATATTTCTGATTCCAAAAGAAACAAAATGTGACCAAAATGTTGTGTTCCACTGATAGATTATCAGGAATTTCAGACCCTACAAAGCTGTTATGTATACTGTATTGTTTCTAAAGTAGTAAAACAAGTCAAGACATGTGTCATATTGGAATAATGCCAGCCTTTCATGCCCTTTGGAGCATAAAGCAAATCTGCCTGAAAAGTAATATAATCCTGGTATATTTGCTTTTGGCAGCTCCAGTGAAATGATAAACTCTCTTGCAATACAATGTTTAATACAAAAAGAAGTTGAGCATTTTCCTCATTTATATTTAATAAATGTATCACTCTGTCAAAATATGAACTAATCAGTAACAGCACTGTATCCCTCCCTCAGCTAGAGCTGGATTTGCTTGGCAGCCACAGTGCTCAGCCAATCCCAGTGGTCCAGAGTCCCTGAGTCCTTGACTCTGGGTGAGTTTGATAGGCAGGTCAGGGTTTGCAGGTCCCAGTTAAGTGTTTACATTGTAATCCTGCCATAAAAGGGGCCTATAGTCCCTTCACACCCGAGGGCCACTTTTACTTTTGCTTCTTTACAGCTAATATATCACGTGGTCAAGATGCACAGTGCTGGAGTAAATCTCACTTTGCCCCAGTTTTACGGTTGTGTAATACAATTCATTTAGATACCAAAATGATAAGGGTCTTATAAATACCACAGATAAACTTTAGTGGTGCTGCAGGTGACTTCCAGTTGTGTAAATAAGATCAGAATTGAGCCCTATACCTCCCACCTTTCCAAGCCTAATGCGCAACAGCAGCTTCTAGAATACAAGACATAAACCCAAAATGAGGAATGGACACAATAAAAATAAGTAGCAGAGAAGGAATATGGAAATGGTGTATGGCTAATTTTGTTGTGTAGTTTTTGTAACCTCAATTCCATAGTTTGTTTAATAATAATATCTAGCTCTTTTCATCAAGAGGTCTCACAAGGAGTAGGTATCATTACGCCAGTTTTAATAGATGGGAAATTGAGGCACAGAGAGGTGAAGGTACTTGCCCATTGTCACCCAATAGACCAGTGGCAGAGCTGGAAATAGAACTGAGGACTCCGGACTCCTCATCCGGTGTTCTAACCATTAATAAGCTGCAGTAATACAAAATGAGGTCGTAAAAGCTCTCTGTGGGATGGAGGTAAAGTTGGGTAGATAGTGCTGTTCATACTTGTCATCAGGTACAGCTATTGTTGCAGGAGGAAGAGGTGTTGAAATAATTTTAATATCTCTTCCACCCACCTACATTTCAAAGCCCCCACATTTGACTTCTGTTGGCTGTAAGATTGCTCTGAGATCCCACTAGAACTTCTGATGGAGACATCAAATAGGGTCAGATTAACCCCTATGCAGAGGACATGCACAGAGCCTGTGCACCAGCTAAGGCTTTTGGGGGGGCAGTGGTGGGCTGAAGTGGTGCCTACGCCTTGTGCGGTACCCTGCAAAGGTGTGACTTTCACCCATATCACAGAAATGGATTCCCAGTACAAGATTCTGAAACTGAAAAAGGAGAAGAAAAACAACAATATATCTGGACATCATCGTTCTGGGAAAGGAAGTAAGCAAACAAGAGATAGTTTGTACATTTCCACGTAACACTGTAAACCAGAAAATTTAAAGGACAATCAAGGAAATGAAAATTGCAGTAGTAAATTTCACTTTCCATGTGTACCAAGTGGCGGCTGAACAGTGCCACGAGCGTCTGTGAGGAGCTTTGGGATCTGCCTATAAATAGTAAAGTGTTTTGGTTGAGGAGGTAGAGTGGGTGAATAAAGCAGAGCATGGTGGGGCTGGCATTAGGACTGGAGATCAAGCCCTGTGCAGTATAACAGATATAGTCTGATTTAACTGAGACCAAAAACTACTTCCATGAGATCTTTCAAGCACTCTCATAAAATCAGATTTCCCAGACTTGTTGATTCTCCAAATCCTTACAAAACTATTTCTAGGTATGATTAACTTTAGTGATACATTAGATATATTGTAACAGATTACAATTAATTGTTGGACTTGCTTTTCTGTCAAATGCAGTGTATGATAATGTAAACAATAATCTGAATGCCTAGTTTGTCTTACATTAGAATCTCTATCATTCATATTTTTGCTAGATATTCCTGTCTTACTGCTGTCCACATTAACCAAGAGAAGAGTAGAATTGAGACTATCATGAAATACTAGAAATGCTTTTAATCTCATAGGGTCAGATTCTCATGCCCTTCTGTTTAGTGGTACCTTACTCCATGAGTAGTCCAATTGGAGCCAATCCTACTAAACCGAAGCAGAGTATCCTAATCGGTCTCAGAGGAAGAGAGGTTACAAACTTGCCTATATATGGACCTGCAAGTGTGTGCTATATACTACTAATTAGTACTTTAGTTTGTTACATGATTTCATCCTTATTGTCTGTCCATGCCGGAGGAAAGACAGGAGGCCACGGATGTGCCTTAATTAGGCTGCAACTTTATTCACTTATTATATCTGGGAGTGCCTGGCAACAAATTGTACAGTGCAGGAAGGAGGGGAGAGAGAATGGCTCCCTGCTGTTCCAGATGTAGGAGCCCCAAACCCACTTCTTCAGCTCCCTTAAATGAGGGTAGGAAAGAGCAGCAGTTGGCTCCCCACTGATGAGATGTAGGAGGCCCATACTCCCTGTGCTCAGTTCCCACAAGAAGTGTTTTCCTTCAAATCCTTTTCCAATCCATTTTATCTGATGACAGATTCCTTTCCATATCAACTACCTGAACTGGTAATCTGCCACAGGTGTTATGTATTAACTTGAAACTTTACAACCTAATCTCTCTACTCCCCCCTCCCGGGTCCCAAACCATCTGTAGGGGAAGGCATAAAAACCCAGCGCACTGCAGCCAATCTAGGGTGAGGAAAAATTCCCTTCCCAGCCCGCGAAGGAAAAGGACAACTAACATAATGTCCCTAGTGGTTAAAAGAGAACCCAGTCCTTTTAACAAGTTTCTGAGTGGGTGCTGCCACACCAGTCCTGATAACAAGGGCCTTTACAGGGCTGCATGGGTTAAAAATACACTCTTCCCCTCCCCCCCACAATCTTCTGGTCAGGAGGAAGGGCAATGCAATGACCTTCTCCTGCGCTGGCCTCAACTGCTTCCTGCCCTTCCTGTCTATCCCTGTAAACTTTCCCCCTTTTCTCAACCTGCTGTAAGGGAGCCCTTAAAGGGGCAATACTCCTTTTCATCCACCTAGCTGAACAAAGACCCACTCACAGGAAGGTTGCAGTGGGCACATTTTATCTTCCTAAAACGTTTGTCCAATAGTCCTGCTTTTTGAGAGGATGAATTAATTTCAACGGTTTGATTTAAAGTTGGTTTACTGATACAGTTGTAAGAGTTGAGTGGCTTGTCAAACACCCAGACAATCCAGTCAACCTGCCTTTGTAAATGCTGCTTGCCTGTCAAAATGAACATTAAATAAGAATTGAAATGCATATTTTATTTATACAGCCAATCATTACATTCACTGGTCTGTTCTTCCTGCTGCACACACAGTGCATATTAGCATTAGGGGCCCAATTCCATAGCTCTTATGTATTTGATCCCACTTAGTTGGAGTTTTGCTTGTACAAGGAGTTTAACATTAGGTACAAACAGGAGTAATGCATGTGTCAAAAGCAACAATGGTAATTACATTACCAATTAAAGGAAATTTGATATAATAAAAGAAACCTGAATTTGTTCAGATTCGTCACTGATAGATGCCAGAGAAAAAAACTAAGATACACAGATTTTGCTTTATGTCATTATTAATAACAATACTTTGCCTTAACATAGTGCATTTCAGTTTTGGATCTCAGCTAACCTGCCTACTTGTCTGTCTGTCCTTAGACCGTGAGCTGCTGGAACAAGAATTGTTCTTCTTGAATGGCTGAAAAGTGCTAGGTTATTATGGGTGCTACCATAAATAAATCATGATAATATCAAGGTACTTTACACACTAATTAAGCTCAGAACACCTCTCAAGGTATGATTCCTGTTTTACCCATGGATAAACTGAGGCCAAAGTAGATAAGCAACAGAGACAGTAGGCCAGTAGCAGAGCCCAGAACAAAACGCAAAAGACCTGATTCCCAGGTCTCTGATCTAACCACTGCCACTCTTATTTCTGTACTGGTATTATTAAGAAAGATTAACCTGTTTTTGCTAAGAGAGATGACTTCTTATTAGGTTTGCTGTAATTAATTAATTAATTAATTTGTTGAGCACTGAGTCTTCATGGTATCGTATGCAGGGCCGGCTCCAGGCACCAGCGAGGGAAGCACGTACCTGGGGCGGCGTGTACTAAGGGGCAGCATTCCATCCATTCTTGGGGTGGCACAGTGTGGAGCTGCTTTTTTTTTTTTTTGCTTTGGCAGTTCAGGTGGTAGTCTGAGTGTTTGGTTTTTTTTGCTTGAGGCGGCAAAAATGGTAGAGCCAACCCTGATTGTATGGCAGAAAAACAACAACAGCTCCTGCCCTGAAGAGTTAACTGTAAAAGAGGCACACAGATAGAAAAACCCAGATGGCAGTAACTTGGTTTTTGTGTTTTTTAATGACCTGGTTCCTGGAGATAGTATTAGGCTGAGGGTGGGTCATGTTTGTTGGCCTCTTCATCATTTTACTTTTTTAATTTTTAATCACTAAAGACCATAAATGAGTAGGCAAATTTATGGGAGTGGTGGAGAGCACTCAACACCATGCAGGACAGAGCCCGAAGTGTCTGCACAGTGCTGAGAACCACTCAGCCAATTACTTCCAGGCTAGCTATGGTTTTCAAAGACAATCTACATGATGCTGTGCCAGCTCTTCCCTACTACCACTGCTTCACTAGAGCATAGACCCAACACTTCAATTTCACTGCTACCTGATGTCTGGACATTCAGAGAGCAGGTTGCCACAAGGATGAACATCTGGAGACTAGGGCAATATTGCACCATGTCAGGATGGTGCTGAGATGCAGATGTGGAAATGAGGATGTTAGAGACAGTGCCACTCATTACTCACATAAATATAGGCTGCAGGACTTCCTTATCTCTCCAAAACCTGACTGCTCTGGCATAAAAGCTAGAAGCAGGAAGAATGCCTGAAATCAGGGCCTGTTGACCAGCCAGTTATTTTTATACTGAAGCTTTTAAACTAAAGGAAAACAAAATGTAGTTCTATATTTCCTTTTGTTTTGGTGGGGTTTTTTATGGTTTGGTTTAATTTGATGTTTTTGCCTCTTCTAATTTCTAGAGGAACTGTAGTCAGAACAGGAAGGATGCTTGCTACAATGCTGAAGTAATTAATTCAACCGTCAGTTTGTTTTAATGGCAGGAAACTGATTTCTGAAACAATTATGGAGGCCATTTCAGGTTTTAGCTGTGTATTATTTCTTTCTCTCAGAACATTTAATGCTGTTTCAGGTGCTGCAGATCATCCAAGATTCTGCTGTAATACCTGACTGTGGTTGCTCTTTTAAAAAGTGTACAGTGTCTCTAAATGGTCTTATATAATAGATACATTAATTAGCACAAGGAGAGCGGAGCCAGGGAGGAAAGGGAAGTTTGATCCTTGATGAAGTCCAATGTTTGTAGCTTCTAGCCACAAACCATAAACAATAGGAGGTACCTGGGAAGGTTAGATTAGAAAAGCTATTGAGTGAGAATGATATCAGAAAGCAATTTTTACCTAAAGTTCTCATAAATAATTAAATAGATTCATTCATTTAAAGCTTTATTGGATGGAAAAGAAATCTTGTAGACAGAAATCTAAGGCCTGATCCTGTAGTCTTCATAGTCATAACACCATTAGTGTGTAAACAAGAAGTCAGATCCGAGCTCCATAGGCCTGCTCCCATTGAAGCCAGTGGCAAAACTCCCAGTGACTTCGATCCTTTGTCCAGGGGTTGTCCCACTGAAGTCCATGGGATTACTCTCCTGAGCAATGGTTGAAAAAATCTCCCATAAAACTTATACAGCGTTAGCCTTAAAAGGAAAGGAGCAATGCATTCTGGATTGATGAGGCTGGGAGATCTGGGCTGTGAGTAAGGTAGGCCTGAGTTACTTCCTCTCTGTTCCCTCATCTGTAGAATCAGTCTAATGGCTCTTAACAACTTACCTCACAGGAGTCTTGTGAAAATTAGTTAATCATACAGCCCTGCAAACATGTGAACTGCTATTTAAGTGCTGAGTATTAGTGGATGTGGCCTGCTCTTACTCCCACTGGTGGCAGTGGATGTTTTGCATTGATTTCACCGGTGGCAGGATGAGTATCATGGAGCCTGGATCCAGCTTGTTGTTAGATATATAAATCTGTAATGTATACATTCTGGGGCAAATTGTCGTTTAACAGAGAGTAAAACTCAAGTCATATCCTTTATAAAAAGCAGAAAATGCAAGTGTTAATTGCAAACAAAACAGAAAAAGTCTAGGGTTAAATGCGATAACATATATAGAAATAAAGACAAGGTTTAAAATAATTTGGGAAGAGTTAAAAATAAAACATACAGTTAAGAAAAGCTGAAAAACTGGAACTAACAAGCCATGTGTCTATCAGCTCCCTGATGACTGTGGCCCTGATCCCGCAGAGACTTTTGCACATGCTTCACTTTATGCACCATGAGTAATCCCACTGAAGTCTGTAGTCACAGTGCATTGGCATGTGCTTTACAGGGTCATGGCATTTGTGTGCATGTCCTATCCCATTCCTCTCCTTTCTGTCTGATTTTTGTCTCTTTAGTTTATAAGCTATTTAAGATAAGAACTTATAAGAGTAAGAGTAGCCACTGGATTCGTTCTCTTCCTATTGTTTTGTTCAGTACCTAGTGTAATGTGACCCCAGTGTAACTGCCACAATTTTATAGATTTTGGGATTTTACTTAAATTCCAATGAATGATATATTGAGATAACTCTCAAATAGACTAGGGCCCTGATCTTGCAGTTGACAGCACACAGGTGCAGAGGTGTGCACACATACAGTCATCTGCAGGATCAAGTTCCAAATAGTTTGCTATGGAATACACACAAAGCGATGATAAACAGAATGTTAATGAAACAATTATGTAGAGGCAATTCTTCTCTAGTCAGCACAACAAAGCCTCTGTATCACTGAAGTCCTGCTTAAGCAACGGTTGTGCTGCTGACCCTCTACATAAGGACTAATTTCACCCAGTTACATTAATATATATAATGGGAAGCAAGTTTGGCCCACTGAGTTGTGTTGTTTTCATTTGCCTCATTACGCTTTGGAATATTCACTACAAGCAAGATAAAATGTTAACATCTTTTCAAAACAAGTAGCATTCCTGACACATGCTGATGACAAATTCTGGAAATAGGAAAAAAGCATCACAATGAAATAAAGGCAATCCCTTACAACCTTTGTATTTCATAATGGATACTTCAACAAGTAAACTTTGAGAGTTTCAATTATTTATTTTGTGAAATTAAAGATACCACTGGTAACATTTAATAACGGCTTCAAAATGAACTGACACTTCATGTCTCCATAAAGTACAGTTTGTGTTGAGTAAGTGTAATTAAAGATGGCCTTGCTTATAGTTTGATGCAATTAATGGAATATGAAATGTGCATTGATCCACATTTAAATTTCAAGATAACTCAGTAACTTATTTATTCAGCAGTTACCAAAAGTAACTGGTTAACCAGTTCTCTGATGATGTGCTCTTAACTCTGTCATCAAATTAAGGGTACCAAAAGAGTCTCCACATTAAAAAATATTTCACTTTGTAAGTCCTGAAGAAATATTTGCTTTAAACTACTGTATAAAAAGGTTTACATGTCCAATGTATACTTTTGGTGCTTCGTTTCTGTCAGGAGTTGACTGATGCTATGAAGCTTAAAACAGTGAAATATAAATTAGCTGTTTTTTAACTTAGGTGCATTAACCCACATATGCATTTTAAAAAAAATTGTACTTAGTGCTTCATATAATATATGGATATAAGGGCTTGATATCATAGATGAAAAAACAAGCTAACTTCTTTCTTTGCACAGAACTAGACAACATTTCTTGAATGATGAGACAACGTGGAAGTGTAAACAATATTTATTATGTTTGATCCTTTGCATATATTTTATAAAGGATTCTGCAAGAAAGCTTTTACTTCATATAGTGAAACAGATGCAGCTATTGGGATTTTGCCGTAAAAGCCAACTGTTTAGAAATATTCTAAGCTCTTTTCCAAAAGAACTTTTTTCCTTTGAAATTAATCAGATATGCATTTTGAGAGACAGCACTCCAAACATAAAGGATTCTGTTACCTATAATCTTCTGCATACACTGTAAATATACTTTGGAACTGCTGTAAGCAGGAGCAGCGACGGGTTCTGGCGCCCTAGGCGGGGGTCCTTCCGCACTCCCGGTCTTCAAAGCACTTCGGCAGCGGGTCCCGGAGCGAGTGAAGGACCTGCTGCAGAATTGCCGCCGAAGACTCGGAGCGCAGAAGGACCCCCCACCGCCGAATTGCTGCCCTCCCACAAATCCTGGTGACCTAGGCAACCGCCTAGGTCGCCTAAATGGAAGCGCCGGCCCTGGCTCTAAGTACTAGCTTCCAGATGAAAATGAAAAGATACTTTCTGCATTTGTTTACTTAGGCATTTGGGGCCTGATTCAGCAATGTGCTGAGCCCCCTCAAGTCCGATTGACTTATGTAGCAGTTATGAACACACGACACCTTGCTGGAACTAGCCCTATAGCAGTGGCATAATAAGATGTAGTTCATCAGCAACTCTGGGCTGAATTCAACTCTGGTGTCACCTAGGGCTTGGCTACACTTGCGAGTTACAGTGCAATAAAGCAGTCCCGGGCACACTTGCTCACTACCCATCCACACTGGCAAGGCACATAGAGCACTCTGACTCTGTGGCTACAGCGCTGCTGGTACTCCACTTCAGTGAGTGGAATAACATTTGCTGTGCCCCTGCTGGAGCGCCCCAGCATCAGTGTGAATGAGGTCTTGCGTTACTGCCTCCAGAAACGTCCCATAATCCCCTTAAGTCAAGTGATCACTCTTGTCATTGTTTTGAACTCCTGTAGGAATGTGGAAATGCCCTTTCAAAGCTCCATTTCTGACAGCTGGCATGCAAGCCATTACTGTGAAATGCTGTGTGTGAGAGAGAGAGGCGGGGGGGGGAGAGGGAGATCTGCTGCTGTCTGAACTTATAAGACAGCATGCTGATATGCTCTCAGCCCCCTAAAAACCCACTTTCTCTCCCCTATATACACACAACACTCTCCCTGTCATACTCCATCCCACCCCACCCCATTTGAAAAACACGTTGCAGTCATTTACATGCTGGGATAGCTGCCCATAATGCACCACTCCCAATGCCGCTGCAAGTTCCGCAAATGTGGCCATGCCAGTGCACCAGCAGCTGTCAGTGTGGACAGACTGCAACACTTTTCCTACTGCACTCTATGAAGGCGGGTTTAACTCATAGCGCTCTACATCTGCAAGTGTAGGCTAATGGTGAGTATGGCTCTGTGTGTGAGTGCATTCACTGCTCACTGTGACCATTGCAGCTGTACTATAACTGCAAATGAAGTGGGCTATGTATTGAACAGTAAATCAAGAGATATATTTCAGAGGGAAAAGTTACTCATTTTTTTCAACAAATTTAGATCTGGTGAAAAGCATCAGAATAGCAGCTCTGAAAATGGAAGTCCTCTGTGCACAGAACAGGTACAACTTTAAGCTTCAGGCTTGCTTTTGAGGGACCACATGAAAGGGAGAGACTTTAGATCAGTCTTCAATGTCTGTTCAGTCCTTGGCATCTCTACAAGAACTGTCATCAAAAGTGCCAATTAGTGTCAGTGATTTATTTTATTTTTTTACTGAGGACATCAGTTCACTAGGAAATGCAGTAAAACTATCATTTCATTACATGAAGACCACATCGATCGTCAGTTGGTAACAACCACTCAATCTAGACTACAACCTAGAGGTGCATATTTAATTTTTAAATATATTTTTTTTCAATCCATCTCACCCAAGCTCAGTATTTTGGGTATTGAAAAGGCAGCTGAAGGAAAGATAATCCTCTATGCAAACACTGAAGTGTACAGTTAAATCTTATAGTTCTTTCTCTTGGGCACCACACAATAAAATCTGTACTAGGCCTGACCTACAAGTAGATGCCTCCACTGGAAAAACATCACTTTCTCTAAGGCGTCTCTTTTAGACTGAACAAGCTTTTAATCCACTATGGTTTAATAGACCTGCAATAGACCGCCAGTGCTGGTCCAACGATCTACACCAGGAAAGGGACAGAACTGGGTAGGCCAACAGAACTGAGAGCATGCTGGGGAAACGGGGGAGTACACTGAGTGGAGGAATAATAAGAGCCCCCTCTGGGGCAGGCATCCTGCTCTCAGAGAGTAGAGTGGTGGCATAGGGCCTCCACATGGATGGCCTTAGCCTCCTGTAGATCCCAAGGAATTCACAGAGGTTGGAAGCATGCCTTGTGGCCTGTTCTCCAGGGAGCCAACCCATCATCCTGATGGAATGATAGGCAAAAATCTCTCTGAGCAGAACCTCACTCTGCTGTCCCATAGGTTTGCCTGGTCAAGCCCTGTACATTTGCTATCACATACATCTTCAAGAAGAAGGCTCAAATTCTTTAGAAAGACGTCCCATAGACTCCAAAGGGATTACCCAAGTAGGGGAAGCAAATAAGATTTGGCTTCAGATTGCCCAATAACTGACTGTGATTACTAAAAAAATCCAAGCGAAATCATCTCGTATGTTATATGGGAACAAACAAAAACCTGAAAGCAAAAAACACCTCTCCATTTAAACTAGGACATATTTTAGAAATTGAAAATAAAAAGTTGCATGAGTTGATTTTTAGAACCTGCACAGTGAGACTTAATATATTTAGCTGGAAAAAAAAAAGGATGGGGTGGGAGACATACTTGTCTTTAAAAAATTATCAGGACCTGTTTTTACATCATGTAATATTTTGTGTTGAGATTTAAAGTTCTGCTTTTTCAAATGAGTCCATCCTTATAATTTTCTAAAATTGCAGTTATATATTCCTGACAGGCACTTCTAACTGAATGTCTTTTGAGTTTGGTGCATTAACCAAGTTGGACTGAAATAGCAAAAGCTTTTTGATGAGAACCTGAACTGCAGATCAAATATACGTGAGTACGTACCCTAACTGTGCCTCTTTAGAGTACAGGTTCAGTTCTGTTTCCACTGAAAAGAATGGGAGTTTGGCTGCTGACTTTAATGGAATAAGAGTTGTGTCCTTAGTCATGTCTTTCCTACACACACAGGCATCAGACTGCATTGTAGGCTTTACTCAGGATGCCTCTCACTGACTGCCATTAAACTATACCGAATTAATCTAATATGGCTACCCTCTTTGAAAAATGGTATTCCTTGAGAATGCAAAGGGAATATTGACTGTGCCCCAAATATTTAAACATTTTGTAATCAATGGGAATTTTGCTTCAGTGATGACCGAAGTATCACACTTTAAGGTTTTGGCTTGGGATGCCTGCCCCAGAGGGGGGCTTCTATTATTCCTTCTGCTGCTAACCTTTGCAGTGTTCTCATCTGAAACACTGTGCTTTCTTTAATTTTTTACTAAAACTTAAAGATTATAATAGAATTTGGCATTTTTCATTAATATTTTAATACTCTGAATATTTTCTGCTTTTGAAAACTACCCCCTTATTTCTCATAAGATACAATGAAAATTTTCTAAGGATTCTCCTTCAAGATGGGAAACAGGGAAGAATTTTTCCAGATTTTGCATATTTTTTAAAAATGGATGACTAAACAATGCTGCATTCCTTCCACACACAGGCATTGCTATTCACAGCACACAAGTAACTGGATGTGAGAGGGGTTTACAGAATCAGACCCAGCTTTGTAAATGGTAATCATGATCAGTGTTTTCCTCCTTTGGGTTTCTCATAACTGTAAAGAGAAACTACTAACAAAGGCACTTTAACTTATAAAAGACTAATCCTGATGGTGTTGTAGCCTTTTAAAATTCTTACTAGGAAACTGCCCCTGCTCCTGTTGAAGTCAGTAAGATCCCACATACAGAATGGGAAGAGACTGTCTAGGAAGGAGTATGGCAGAAAGAGATCTAGGGGTCACAGTGGACCACAAGCTAAATATGAGTCAACAGTGTGATACTGTTGCAAAAAAAGCAAACGTGATTCTGGGATGCATTAACAGGTGTGTTGTAAACAAGACACGAGAAGTCATTCTTCCGCTCTACTCTGCGCTGGTTAGGCCTCAACTGGAGTATTGTGTCCAGTTCTGGGCACCGCATTTCAAGAAAGATGTGGAGAAATTGGAGAGGGTCCAGAGAAGAGCAACAAGAATGATTAAAGGTCTTGAGAACATGACCTATGAAGGAAGGCTGAAAGAATTGGGTTTGTTTAGTTTGGAAAAGAGAAGACTGAGAGGGGACATGATAGCAGTTTTCAGGTATCTAAAAGGGTGTCATCAGGAGGAGGGAGAAAACTTGTTCACCTTAGCCTCTAATGATAGAACAAGAAGCAATGGGCTTAAACTGCAGCAAGGGAGATTTAGGTTGGACATTAGGAAAAAGTTCCTAACTGTCAGGGTAGTTAAACACTGGAATAAATTGCCTAGGGAGGTTGTGGAATCTCCATCTCTGGAGATATTTAAGAGTAGGTTAGATAAATGTCTATCAGGGATGGTCTAGACAGTATTTGGTCCTGCCATGAGGGCAGGGGACTGGACTCGATGACCTCTCGAGGTCCCTTCCAGTCCTAGAGTCTATGAATCTATGAATCTCTGCTATTGACCAGCGTGAATAGGATTGATTTTACATTCCTTGCAATCTTCTTTTCAGGATCTTCTCTACTGCCATATTATGGGACAAGGATCTGATCCCACTTCTGTTGAAGTCAGTGGGAAAAGGACTGGGCTCTAAACATGGGTATCATGATCTTATTGTTAATTGCAGTATTTTGGGACATCTTTCTTTGCTTAGCATTGTCAAACAGGAACGATGAAATGATTAAAATCTGTTGTTTAGTGAACATTTGAAAGAGAAATGCAATTTGAAATATAAGTATTCAAAATAGGTTCCTATTCTATCCAGAAAGCCTTTTTTGCATTTGTGCTCAGTTCAAATGTAAAATAAGGCAACATATGGCAAGTTCTGCATCTCTGTAAGAGCTGACTCTGCGAGCACCTGATCCTGTGAGAGAATTAAGGGTAGCAGATTCCTACAGCTGTGTTTGGAAGTGACAGAAGCCTCTTTCCAGACATTAATAATAATACTTACTTCTTATATAGCACTTGTCATCAATAGCTGTAAGAGCACTTTACAAAAGAGGCCAGTATCATTATCCTCATTTTACAGATGGGGAAACTGAGGCACAGAAAGACATTGTGACTTGCCCAAGGTCACCCAGAAGGCCAGTGGACAGTGCCAGGAATAGAAACCAGAATTCCTGAATTCCTCTATGTGCTAGGCCGCACTGCTTCCCGCATTAATATATGTACAGTAACACAATACATACATTCAGAGGTACACTGCTACCTCGATACAACGATATAACGCCACCTGATATAACACGAATTTGGATATAACGCTGTAAAGCAGTGCTGGAGGGGAGGGGGCTGCACACTCTGGTGGATCAAAGCAAGTTCAGTATAACATGGTTTCACCTATAATGCGGTAAGATTTTTTGGCTCCCAAGGACAGCGTTATATCAAGGTAGAGGTGTATGTGGATAATATACATATATAGGATGGAGATAGTTTCGTTGCTGTTGTTCTTTTGTTTTATACACTGTTATTCTGTTGATGAGATAACTCGAGTTCATAAAAGCTGGGCAGTTTTTTCAGAGTATTCTTTTCCAGCATATTTCAACTTTATTTTGCTTCACAACTTATTTCTAAAGCAATTTGTCGTGAAACCAATGGCAGAAAAATGTGTTATACAGTGACTAACCTTTCATGGAATTTATCTTCACTCATGAGGGGATGCTTCATTTATGGAGTTATTCCTCCTTTCTCTGCTCATGGGGATAAATGTCATAAATAACATTACATCTGGTATAGATCTCAATACATCATCTCCCTGCTCATTTGAAAGATGCTCCACAGAAGGATACAATTTATACTCTTTGTACATGAGGCTTTGGTTTTCTTTTCTTTCCTTTTTTTTTTTAATATGATGACTACATCATTAGCTAGTGACTAAGCCACAAGTCCACACAGAAGTCTGATCCAGCTCTAATTGGAGCCCAAAGGACTTTTACCACTGACCTAAATGAGAGCAAGATAGATCCCACCGTCTTAGTGAGGCCAAAAAAAGAGTTTGTGTATAACACATAGAGGTGAGCTATTTTGTAAGATGTTCTGAAGGGCATTTTTCAAGTAAGCAGAGTCTGTGTGACTCTGTGTGACTGCAGCAGGATGAAGAATGAATGGGCCCAGTCCTGCGCTCCTTGTGCTCTCAGGACTACCACTGCCATCAGTGGGAGTTTTGAGACAACAAGAAGTCAAGATCAGTCCCAATTTATATTGTTGTTAGTTTGCACATATCCTGTGAATTACATCCTGCTAGTTATACAGATTTTGAGAAATATGAGAGTTCTATAATGCAAAGCCACGTGTTGTCAGGATGTCTAAAATTATAGCACATGCATATTGATGCTGGAAAGGTTTGGATCTAGTGCTACAACCGGAACCCAGTATTTTCCTCAACACGTGAAATTGACAGGTTATCAAAACACTTGTGATGTCACAAACTTTGTTTTCACTTTCTTACATCCCATCTTATTCCATCATGTTCTCTTTATATTTCATTTTTCTATAAGCCTATTCTGTCCTTCTGAAAGGATCAAACAGAAAGAACTGGGTTAAAAATTGAGATCCAGCGTAAACACAATCCCTTTCCTGTATTAGAGGGAAAGAGAATTATGCTGACTAATCAACTTAATTTTTTGTTGACAAATGCAAGAAAATTAGTGACCAGCAGTAGGCCAGGCCCAGTTAGTCCTTAACTAACAGGAAGTGCGCTTTCCATTGGACTTACTGCTGAATTATAGACTCTACAAATACAAGGAAAAAATGGAGGAAGTAATTACCTTTTATGGGTTTAGAGTGGAACTGCACCTTACCAGGGATAGGGTGTTCTGTTTACAATACTGAGCTCTTCCTTGCAGATAAAGACCTGTATAGAAACCAAATGGACTTAGTTCTCACTGCTGAGTAAGGTTTATAATAAAATGGAACAGGCACCAGGCAGGGATCATGTCTTTCTAGGTGGGATGCCCTGTCAGGGGGCTGCATTGTTCTAGTACTTATACCTGGTGCAGTCATCCCAAGCTTCTGAACAGAAATAATATTACTCCATGCTACCTGTATTTACCGTCTCGCCCCACGCCTACTCTCTCCCTGGCGCTGAGTGACTGGGATCTTACAGGATTTACAAACCTGACCCAACGTGTTAAAAAGCTCTCCTTTCCCCTTGCCCTCCAGCTCTGGCGCACAAACGCTGACTTTGTCGCAGAGTAAATCACATTTGATCCCTTTCAGGTTTTAATCTGCCAGAGGAAGGGAGCAACACACACGTTATTCCCGTGAGAAACCAGAACCGATGTTTAGAGTGGCAGCATGTGTGTCTAATTTAACGCCTAATCCCCAGTAAACGGGACGGATGCTCTAGTAACCAGGCACTTACGACATATCAGTTACGAATAAAGGACAAGAAGGCTAGAGCAGGGCAGAGAGGGCTGCGGCGGCTGCACCTTGCGTCCTTGAGCGAACCGAGCTCGGGTAAGAAGTTCAGGCCGGGGTGGGGGGAAGTCTCCGCTCCTGCCCCGCGCCCAGCAGCAGCCGGGCTCTTTGGCTTGCAAGGGAAAGGAAAGGTACAAAGCGGCTGCTTACAGAAGGAACTGGGAGTCATTGTTGCGATGCTGCAGTGGGTGTCTGTGCATCGGGGCAGCACTGGGCTAGACTCTCCCCTCTGGGACTCCCTCTGTCCCCCCTCGGGTCTCGGGGTGGCGGGGCTCAGCTGCAGGGCGCTCTGCCTCCCGCCCTCTCCGGCTCTCTGCTTGCGGCCGTGGCCAGGCTGGACACGGGCAGGACGATCTCTTTGGGGCTCTGCTGCTGCAGCCGCATGGACTCCTCGTAGGTGGGCAAATACTTCACCTCTTCGTAGCTGGGCAGCTGCAGGAAGATCGGGGAGCCCACCGGCAGCAGCGGCGGCTCCTGCTCGCCCGGGTAGCGGCTGCTGCTGCTGCTGCTGCTGTCCAGCAGGGAGTCCTGCGAGGTGGCCGCCGTCACGTTGAGCAGGGAGCCGGGGGAGTCCTGGCGCTGCGGCCGGTTGTACCGGCGGGGGCTGGGGCAGATGATGCGCTGCAGAAAGTAGCCGATGGCGAAGAGCACCAGCAGGATGAGCAGCCCCGAGAGTTTGCGCACGAACCAGCCGACGTTGTCCAGGAAGGTGTGAAAAGGCAGCTTGCAGCACTTGATCTCCGTGTAGGTGATATTGCCATAGTCACAGCAGCTCTCCCGCTCGCCGCAGGTCAGCTCCCCGCAGCTCCAGGTGCCCTGGCAGGGCTGCCAGAGCAGAGCAGCCCCCAGCACCAGCAGCCCCTCGGAGAGACACTGCAACATCCTCTCCCCCCCTCCCCCCGCCTCGCTCGCTCGCTCCCGCGCTGAGAGGGTGGCGCCCACTCACTTCGGGGGCCACCTGCCGCCTCCCATCGCCAGGGCTGGGCAGCAGCTGGCCAGGGGACCCACCAGCCGTGGCGCCGCTGGCCGCCCCCTGGGGCCCAGGCCGTGCTGCTGCTCGGGGCGCTGGAGCGGTGTGCACGCCCCGCTGTCCTGCAGGAGAGCGGGGAGCAGAGCTGGCATGGTGCGCCGCGGAGCAGGAAGGGTTAACGGAGCGGGTCGGTTCGCATGTTCACTTTGCAGCACTTTAATCTTTATTAATCTCTCTGTCGTCCCGTTGCTCTGTCAAACAGACAGCACTTGCTTTGTAGGTTTCTTGGCTTAAGTGATTGGATTTCCCCGTGACCGTTATTTAAATTTACTTGCTGCTGGGATTCACTTACCATATTTCTGGTTTTATTTCTGATTAAAAATTGATGCTAACCATTTAGCTGATGTTAATGGGCTTAATGCAACTCCCCTTCCATTAGGGAGTTTGGAGGCAGTGATTGACTGGCTGTGTTCCTGCACAGGCCAGCCAGGCTGGTGTCTTCTTTGGGGGGAAATAAATACCAGGGTCACAGTTTCTTTCTAGACCACAAGAGAAGCATATGATCCAGGCAACTATTTCTCTGGCATCCCTCAGGTTTCCCAGTCCAGGTCTATCCAAGGGGGTTTCACATAGGCAATACTCTGGAATAACAGAGCCTATGTAGACAGAAATCAATTCACTTTGCCAGTAACATATCAGATCACAAACATTTCTGTGACAGTAAATTGTAAGAGGCACAAGATTCTGATGGTGCCAAAAGAGCAAACAGACAGGCTGTTAAGGGTGAGAAGTCATATTCAAACACAAAACCCAAAGAGAACGTGGTAAATTAGCATCCAAGGGAGGGTGAGGTTGGTATCAAGAAGGGTCGGTGGTTCCAGTTGAGCAGTAGGGCTTGGTGATCAGTGGTGCTGAGAGCCGGTAGCTTGACTTCAGTTAATAGAGTGGATGTTCAGCGTATCTGACAAGTGGTGACCCCGCTCTCTGTGGACTTGCCTACAGTGGCAAACTATAGGGTGTTAGAATATGATTTAACTTAGACAATAGTAAATGTGGTTCAGTGCTCAGCAGAGATCTGGACATGTGGGGGCTTAGCATTGTGTCACCTGGCTGTTAGCCCTAAGGTGGATCAGGATAAGCAATCAAATTTGATCCTTGTCTATCCTGTCCGCTGTGTTAATTAATGTGTGTGTGTGTGTGTGTGTGTGATGGATTATTTCAATCCCAGGTAGTGTCTTTGGGGACCATATTCTATTAAATTTATGTATAACTGTGGGCTAGAGAGTGTATGCAATTTCAGGGCAGTGGGAAGGGGTTTACCACAATCCCAGGTGAATCACTTAGGTTGTGAACACTGGCAGAGAGGTCCCACCCACTCCTGTGGGGAAGCTTGCATATACTGGTTCAAACTTGGTTTTCAGAAACCAACAGACACAGAAAGGCTTTTGGCATAAAAAGCTGCATTAAAACTGATGCAAGGCTTTTTCCTGACCCAGCAAACACCCTGGATCTTCTGTCCAAGGGCCTTGCAGAAGGGTTGGAAAAACTTTGCCCTACTAGATCCCGGAAGACTGATGGTTGTTCTGCAAAGTTTTTAGTGTGTTTATGGGAACTTCTCTTGTTTTTATATGCTTTGTCTGTAATGAATTTACCTTAAGAATAAATCTGCCTGCTTAGAAAGAGCTGTGTTGTAACTTGCAGCAGCTGACAATACACTGTTCATAGCCCTCAGAAGGAAAAAGTAAAGCACAGGCCCTGGCCTGTAGGCAGACTGACTTGCTGGGGATATTGGCATGTAAGACGGGGAGCTGAGCATCCTTGAAACCCCAGGCAGGAGGGAGAGAGACATGGGTTTCCATCTAAGGCTGGGACCTGGAAGCTACAGTGCACACACCAGTGCTTAAAATGTGTGTATGGGGCAGATTTGCAAGGGATCACAGCCCTGGTATTTTTTTTTTTAAATCAAACTAGGTCATTGAGGGGCACTCTTTAAGCACGGCCTTGGCGAAGTCACTGCTCTCAGATTACAATAGTCCTGCCCCCCCCCCCTTCTTTTCAGACCACTTTAAGACTGAGGCACATACTGCGCTCTAGCAGCTCCAGGTCCTGAGCTTATTTAGAGAGTTGGCCTTGGAAATTTCTTTGCAATGTTGGCAGCTCTGCTCCGGTCACTACCTCCTCCTGCTAACAGGGGTGAGCTGAACATTGCCACCAATACACCTGAAATGAAGGCGGGGGAGAACCCCTGCCCCAGTGCAGGCACAGCACTGCACAGAATTATGGCAGGGTGGTGGCCTGAGAAGGAAATAAAGCCCATTTGGACAGCGAGCAGCAGCAGCCTATTCCAGAACAGTGAGTGGTGCTGCTCTTGTTTTCACTTGCACTTCCATTTGTGAAAAAAATGCTCAGTCCAAAGTGCTTCACTACTTCTGACTAAGAGCCTGCTCTTGTTCCCAAGGACATCACTGGCAAAACTGTAACTGGGGAAGGGTCAGGCCCTAGTCCTTTCCAAGCTGAAGTAGAAGAAAAATGTTCTTACCTTCTTGCCAGTGGAGGGGTGGGAGGAACCCAGACATGGTGGAGTTGAGAGGAGGTAAGAGTGTGTGTTAGCCAACAGAGCAGAGATATTTAAAGTGTGTGTTTTAATGACTCTTTAGAAAACATTTTGGAGCTAAGGGCCTTTCCTTAAATCACAAAAAAATCAACAATCCCTAATCCTGCCCACCCCTAAGACATGTTCACTGTACATTTGTAACAGTGTCTGATACATTCTGAGTGAGATTTTGAGCTGTAAAAGTTCTGCAGCTCTCCTTGAGAGTGTCATGCTATTCATCCTCTGTGTTCTTTAGGTATGACTTTTCCCTAGCCCTGATCCTGAATTCCTTGTTCAGGAAGAACGCCCACTGAAGTCAATGAAAATTTGGCTGAATAATAAGGAGTTCGGGATTGGGTCCTAAGCGTGCTAGGAATGGCATGGCTACTATCTGTGAGGTACCTACTTCCAGCAGCCTGCTGGAGGAGTCTGAGTATGGCTGCGCATAGATGAAAAGGTTGGAAGGGTGGAAGAGCATTGAGTAAACTTCAAGATAAACTTCTAAAGTTTGACTAATAGGGGGTCCCTTTGCAAACATGTAAACAGGAATAAGGAAAGAACCTCATGCTCTAGCAGAGAAATAAAATGAGATTCTTTGAGAGGTATTGCCTGATATATAATCCTGATGGCTATGTTCCTACTGGCTAATCCATCTCTTGCTAAAGCTTGTAGGGGCTTTTTGCATTTATTTTAATGAGTTCAGGGTTGGGGCCTCAATTCCAGAAAACATCCCTGTTCAGCGAAGTACTTAAGCCTGTGCTTATCTTTAAGTCAAGGTCAATGAGATTCAGACATGTGTTTAAAGTTAAGCACATGCTAAGTGTTTTGCTGAATAGTGATGGACTTAAGTGGGTGCTTAGGTACTTTCCTGAATCAGTGTGATCCTTTCTCTGGTGTGTTATTGTGATACATTTGACTTCCCTTCATTGCTGTTACTTTTTAAATCTTAGGCACTTTGGACTTCCCATACTTAGAGGCCTGCGCAGATACAAAAGTTGTATCTGCATCCAATCCGCAAACATGGTCTGTGGATATAAATCAGATATAAGGCGGATATCCGCAGATTTGCAGGACTTTCCCCATTCCAACAGACCCATGGTGGAGCATTGTCTGGGCCAGTGTCCGGTCTCTGATAGTGGCTGATACTAGACTCATAGAGGAAGTAAAATAAAAAATCTATAATGCACTTTTCCAGTTGTTTAGTAGGACACTGTAGGTGAAGGTGGGAAGATTTATTTCTTCCTTACCCCAGTTGAGGCTCAGTTTAACCCCTGGAACACGAGAATTGAAAATTCTTGTTACGTTTCTTTTGGAGACTGTAATTATAGATGCTGTGAAGGCGGTGACACTGCTTTGTAATAATTTGTGACTACTGCATGTGACTGAGTTAGTGGGATAGTTACTGTGTGGCTATCCTGGATTATTGCAATGTTTATTGTAGGCATATATTATTTAGTTTATTGTAGTGCTGTGGAGAAGCAGCAGGAAGCTGCAGGTGAGCAACCTCCCAGTAGCAGATCGGGCCCAGCTCATTAAGGAGCAAAGCTTGAACTATTAAGTTGTGAGGATGCCAGGCTGAGATACTAGACTTGTTTTGTCTCTCTGGAAATCCATAAATCAAACAGACTGTAAATAATTGAAAAAAGATGGGGAGCAGGGACAGTTCTCAGCGAGCTGTTCAGGGGGAAACAGACTTGCTCAGAAATAGACCCTGCTGGCATACTGAAAGTGTGTAGGCCATCCTAAGCGTCCAGAGAGATGGTAACCCTTTAGGGAAGACAGATATGGGTGCAATATGTTTATTGTTTTAAAATTCTTTTTCTCTTATGTTCTGCTGTGTTCCTACTGTTAAGATTAAACAAAACTGTGCTTCAAGAAGGCTGTTTGTGGTCACTGTGTTCACCGGGAAGAACCACAGATGATGAACCCAGTTAGGTCTGCTGGGTGAGCACAGTTGAATCACAGGCTGCTGCAGCCCAGGACTTGGTCTATAAGAGCGGGAGAATCATTGGTTTTTACTCCAGAAAAGGTAAGAGCATGAGGCCTAACACTTGGGGGGAGGGGTGGAATGCACTCAGAGAGATCGAAGGTGCAAATAGCCCTGTAACCATGATGGATGCTATCTTTATTCATAAGCATCTAAGTCTTAAAAAAAAAAAAAAAAAAAATCTTGCTAAACTATTAGTCTGTCATCTGGTGGCAGAGCAAAAAATGAACTTTTCTTTTATCTAGTTTTAATTTTTTTTATATATATATCTCCTCATGTTCTTTCATGGCCTGCTAGGTCCCATTGACCAAAAGCAACAGGATCTTGTCCTTCCTTCCAAATCAAATCATCCTAAACTTCCTAATATGGCCTTGTGATGGGGTGTACAAAGCCTACCCAGTTAAGAAGGGGTTAAGGATTTGCTGTGGGTGTGTCAGGTCGGTCAGGATGGGAGGAAGAGTTCAAAAGAGAAGAAGCTCAGCTCCATAGGAGGTAGCTCGGGAGACAGATTGACTTCTAGTCCCCGCAGCTCCTATGGCAAGAGACCTGAATCATCTCCCTTGCCTATGGACTGGCTGAGCACCCTGAGGCGGGCAGGACTAAAGCAATCTCCTGAAGACACTTTCTGGTGCTTGACCACAGGATACTGACCCAGAATGAGGCTTACCCAAGACCCCCTGATGCAAGAGAGGCCGATGACTCATTTAGGACTGGTCAGTTGTTCTTTTTTATATCTTCTTCTTTGTTTTGTTTCCTTGGAATCCTGGCAGGGGCAATCTCCAGAGGAGCTCAGCAGCAGTGCTGAGTTTCCATCCCTGCACCAGTGATTCTGATGGCCCCGAGCTGGATGACCAGCACCTGAGTGAGTACATGACCCTGTCACAGCCCCAGGGATGCTGCAGAGGGACTAGGCCCTTGACAGGCCTTATATATAAGATCCTCCCCCGCATCTCTGATAATTTTTTATGTTGATCTTAGCTAATACAATTCCATTACCCTTTATTTTGCTAGCTTGAGTAGACATTGCTGCAAGTGATATGTTAAAACTGGTAAAGGAACAGCAGTTCTCATAGTATTGGAAATGGAGTATTGCAGTCCATGTTTGTAATAATGGCTGTTGAAAGCTAGATGCTTTCCAGGCAGTATATACTTTACAACTCCTATCTTATTTACCAAAGTCCTAAATACAGCCAGCAATGTAAACTATGCATGTGTTACAGAGAATTTAGGATTTCTAGGCAACTTCTTTGCCCTCTGTGGGATAACTTCTTCCTCTGCTGCTAGGGGATACAGAGCCCCTTCCACTAGGGAAGTGGTGCTAGACATCTGCACACAACTTGAAGAGTCTAGGATTATATCCATCTCCTATTACTATGCCAATAATGTGATATTTCTCTCTGGAGTGCATCAGTATAACAGATGCATAGTCTAGCTAGCTTGAAGTTATAGGAATCATCTCTGAGTCTCTCTTCGATAGCTTTGGTGTGATGCCAAAAGAATTATATATATAGCTATGGGCTGCATACCAGACATATGGGGCCAAATTCATCCCAGATGTAACTCAGTAGAAATCACTAGTTACACCAGACCTGCCTTTGGCACATCAAATTAATTTCAACTCTTTGCAGTATCAGACATTGTCTGGTGTGATCCGATGCCTCAAAGATTATGTGCAATGAGGAGTAATCAAAAGACCTATGCTGATGATATAATAGGACAATTGGTACTTTTAAACTGAATGGTGGGTTTTGTACCTATTGTTCAACTTTTTTGAAAAGAAGTCAGACAAAACAGTCTGATCCTAGGCTTACCTCTGCAAATTAAAACCCTGTCTCTGTGATTTACAATTTGTGGATGAAGTGTTGAGCCTACGTGGAGCCCCAAAGAAAGAAATGGGGCTCTACACAGGCACAGCAGTTTTGTCATGCATTATAAACTGCAGGACTAGAACCTACTCTATTGCTTTATTTGGATATGCTATCCGGCAATAAAAGCTGACCCTTCTCTGTGTTGTTTACTGATTGTTATCAGTTTAATTGCAAAATTCCTGAGGCAACTGACTCAGTAAAGTGTAGGCTGTTCTGGTGATGGAAAAAATTACCGATATGAAACATGACAAAAAATTACCAATACTGTTCAGTTTGGCTTCCCCTTTTTTTAATTATGTCAGATTTGATACACAGGCAACTAAACAACCTATGTTACTGTCATTTATACTCCACTGGTTTCCTCTGTTTGTCCTGGTTACTTGTACTCTGGTGCTTACTTTCTTTGTCCAGGTTACTGATTTCACTGTAGATTTTCTGTAACTGATACTCCTGTTTTCATCTCTATGTTTAAATGATCATATGTCAATCATATCTGTTTAGCTTTCTGAGACTCTCAGGAACAAAAATGGTAAGAAAAGAGTCTCAACAGCAATACTTCATAGTTCAGTATGTCTATAAAATACAAATGGAAAGCTTGCTCCTGGCAAGAAATGATGGGAAGAGATGAAAACTGTTGCCTGGTTCTAAGTGAGCTAATCATCATTGTATATCTGTACATGTGCTGCTACAGTAACTGTGTGTTCTTCTTCACAACCTCCAGTTATTTGAATGATGTTTAAATATTTGAAGAGAATTTATTGCTGCTAAAAGGTACTAGATCAAGAACTCTGTATGATGTGCTTGATTCACAAACCAGAAATGGCATAGACAATGGTAGCGAGCTTCTCCACACTGCTCTGTCTACAAGCCTCAGTCCTATTCTGGAGGAGCTGCTTTTATAAGAAAAGGTTAGATCAAACCTTGGCCTCTGTGTTAGAACAGAATGGCAATTGTGATCGATGTTTATTCACTAGAAACCAGACTAAGACCATCAACTCACTTCACATAGACCATCGAACTGCCTTCAGATGGCAATGACTTTTGCCCACAACTGACCCAGGCCAGGTTTGAGCTGCTAAGCAAAAACTGGAAGGCTCTCTCCTCCATTTAAGAAACCCCTGAGCCTGCCAATCCCAATGAACAGAAGTATTTTTGTTGTGGGTCTGAATATCATACCTGGCTGCTTACTCTGTTCCTGTTTCATTTTATTGAGTTGAAGTTACCAGACTGTATCTCACACGGTGATACTTGTGCCTTGGGTTTCATTCATGCAGTTCCTTCTTCATCAACAGAGTCTAGCAGTTTGGAATCCCAGTGACGACTGAGGTACGTCCCACCTGTCTGCATCTGGAATGTTTGAGTGAATGATTAACACTGGGCATAACTACATTGTCTGCATTATCACTAACATTTTATTAACTTATAAACTAATGCCATTGAAACCTACCATGCTGGCCATTGTAGGATGTGCTAGTTTCCTTTAGTGGAGCTGTGATTCTTCTTGGCCTCCCGTTGTCAGGTGTGGATAGTTGATCATTGGCATTGAAATTAATACGTACAGCAGGTTGCTGTTTCTAATGTTTAACTTGTACATTCAACATGGGGAGGACAGACAGGAAAAGATTTTGTCCACATTTATATGTGTCTTATAGACTCGTAGGTCATAAGGGACCAATATGATCATCTAGTCTGACCTCCTGCACAAGGCAGGCCACATAACCCTACCCATTCACTTTTATAACAATCCCTAACCCATGACTGAGTTATTGAATTCCTCAAAATTGTGGTTTGAAGACCTCAAGCTGCAGAGAATCCACCAGCAAGCGACCCATGCCCCACGCTGCAGAGGAAGGCGAAAAACCTCCAGGGCCCCTGCCAATCCGCCCTGGAGGAAAATTCCTTCCCGACCCCAAATATGGCGATCAGCTAAACCCTGAGCATGTGGGCAAGACTAACCAGCCCTTTCACATGTGTATATACATAGTCAACTCCATCTTAGCCATATCCATACTGTACTAGTGCAAATTAATTTCTTCCCTGAATAATGTGTACAGTGTGCACTATGACTCAGACAGTGTATATAAAAAGCCTTGGCAAAAACATCATTACACCCATGCTGACATTTATCAGTTAATGTTTGTATTTAATTCTGCTCAGACTCCTTTGAACTAAGTCAAATAATTAATGCTGGAAAATGTTACTGAACCTAACCATTTAAAGTCAGAAGTCTCAAGGAAGTAGAAAGGAAATACCATGAGACTGTCTGGTAATAAGACATCTGTTTACACTCCATTACTGGAAATTAAAAATAAGCATTTATCAGCAATATTTTTTTGAGAATGACAAAAAAGGCCTATCTCTGCCTGTATATTAAGGCTGACTGCAGTGAAGTGAAACACTAATTGTTTTTCAGAGATGTCACTGCTCCATTAGATTTATAATTTATCTTACTGCTTTAGCACAGAGATCAGTAAGAGTGAAGTTCTGAAGGTTTTCTATTGCAGTGTGCTGGAAATGTTCCTTAAATGTGGTATCCTAGAGAGAGGCGCACAAACTGTGGCCCATGGGGCATATATTGATGGGCTGCAGGTAGCTGGCTGCTTGCCTGGGGCTGTCTCTCCAGCTCCTGAATCTCATTCAAAGAAACTGATAAGACATGTATACTTCCCTGATATTATCCTTCCATGTAAGCAATGGCTGTGGTTGCTATAGGGATGTTTGATTGCCAGTGGGAGAGGAGGTTGGTTCAAACACGAGTGAGAGGGGAAGTGTCCAGGAGACAATCTCTCTTTCTCTCTGCTAAGATGTTTAAGAACCCCTGTTCTACAGCATAACAAAACATTCAGGTCTAGATTGTGCCTACAGATGAGTAGGTGGGTAACAGGGGAGAGAAAAGGCATCAGGAGCCTTCCCTTGCCTACAGCTATGCAGAGGAGTCAGGCACAATCTCAGTCCATGTGCTCCCAGCATACATGGATCGAGGGAGTGCAACACAGACATTGGCACTAGAAACCTAATCAGGAGTAGGGATAGGCAAAGTTAGGGTCATGGCTTCATCCCCTTCCGTCAGTGAATAGCAGAGCTGGGCTGGCATGCAGAGAGGGAACACGCTGTACCCTGTAAAAGGGTGTTGCAGCCTTCTCTGCAGTACCTGCCCTAGTGCTCCTGGAGGCATTGTGTCTGCCTCAGGCACAAAGCCTCCAGGAGCTGCTGCCAGTGCATAGTCATCGCCTCACCAGCTCAGACTGGAGCTTCAAGCCACAAGCCAACTCTAGAGTATAAAGGAACCATGAGTAATTTATAAGGTCCAGATCTTACCCAACAAATGTGATGTTTTTCTCAATACAATTCCATTAGTGGTTGAAGGCAATGATGTGAAGGGCCCAATCCTGAAAAACTTTACCCAGTGGAAATTGTGCCTACTTATGATAGGGATGAATGTAGTGAATTTATTCAAGGGCATTAAAAAACTTTATTAATTTCTATTGCGAGCACCACGAGAACCAAAGCCTTCAAACCATATTGGGTTCCATTTTGCTAGGTGCTGCACAAACACTTCTACAGTTAACTACAAGCTGCGATTCAGATCATGTATTTATACTTTATATTATGGGGAGTTACTTTTTATTTTATTTACTGTGGCTCAATCCTGCTCCCATTGAAGTCAAAAAGATTTTTTTCTTTTGAAATCAATGGGAGCAGCTAAGTCTCAGCTGTATACATATACATCTTTATTATATACCAGGCATCTTTCAACAATATATATATTGTTGAAAGAGATGCCTGGTTTCATTTCTACCAACATTGCTCAGCAGTGGATGGAAATCTGGATGGAAATCAGTTTTCATGTTATTGATATGATGTTTAAGAAATTCAGTATCATATATGCGATTCAGCTCTAACTGGACAATTAGAGAGCAAGCCATATATGGGACCAGGAGAAGAGAATGGTACATTTATAACTGAAGGTAGAAGAAAAGGTGCTGAGCACTCTTCTGGGAGCACATATTTGGAACATGAAACACCATATTGTTGAGAGAGAGAGAGAGGTTCACTTATTATTACAACATTTCAGAATTACAGCCAGCAAATTGCATATATTTATTCATTGACAACCGTGTTCATTATGTTAAAAATAATACTTCGCACTTAACATTATCAATGTTCTTTGTAAACAATGACTATTTAATCCTTACCACATCACTGTGTGGTATAGCAGGTAAGTAATTATAACCATTTTATAAGGAAAAGGGAATGATGCAAGACCAGATGGTAAGGCAGTGACAGAACCAGGATTAGAACTCAGCAGGATCTGGCACTCAGCCCTTAGCCCAATCAACTAGACCACACTAATCTCATCAGATATGCAGCTTGTTTACATGAGAGTTCCAAGGAGAAAGCATTTGCCGCAGACTTCTAGGGTAACTGATGCAATATTTCATATAAAATACAATTGAAAGTGAACATTAATGAGCAATGCTAAACCTTCCTATCTATCGAGTAATAAAATATAATATTGAAACAACATTTCTGATAAACTACATAACCATAATCATAGTATTATAAAATATTAAAGCCTGTTAATTGGTCATTAAAACTAACTTTTGGCAAATTCTCCAGAGTGTACCAAATGTACCGTGTTCTGTGTTTACAATTACAATATTTCAAAATGTGGTCTTTAGAGATAGTTTTGAATCAACACTAAGCCCTGATACTTAAAAGGAGGAATAGACGGGTTGGAATAAACAGGAAAATGTGATAAGAATGGCAAATCTGAATCAGACACATAGAGAAAATTTTAAACCAGTTTTAAGAACAGCCATACTAGGTCAGACCAAAGGTCCATCTAGCCTAGTAACCTGTCTTCCAACAGTGGCCAGTGCCAGGTGTCCCAGGGGGAATGAACAAAACATGTAATCAAGTGATCCATCCCATGTTGCCCATTCCCAGCTTCTGGCAAATAGAGGCTAGGGACACCATCCCTGCCCATCCTGGCTAATAGCCATTGATGGACCTATCCTCCATGAGTTTATCTAGTTCTTTTTTGAACTGTAAAAGATTTCCATAACTGTCTTCCTTAGTCCCATAATGACTGGTAGAATTCCCTAAAAAATAAGACTCAAAGTCAGACACCATTTTTACATTTACATTTAATAAAGCAACAAGTTAATACTAATCTAAAGGGCTAAGAGAGCAGCCCTTATTAGTCCAATCATCTAGATACCCAATTCTCGTTAGTGCACTGATAAGGACCACTGTGTCTCCCTAATAGCTCTCCTAAGCCTTGAGTGAAGTTCTGCAATCACATCCATGCAGTCAATGCACTTACTTCACATTTACACCAGTATTAATGTGAACAGAATTTGTCCCTGATTTTACTGAGTGTAAAAATTGGATCTTTGAAAAGCTTACTTTCAAGTCACTGTGCCACTGAATGAACGAAAGGACTGTGAGTCAGCCCTTTACAACAATGGGTCAGAGTGTGGCAGGAGGCTTATAAATAGGGCTGGTACTTTGGTTATCAGTTTCACTCTCTAATTTGGGTCCTTTGTCCCAATTGCTAATCTCTGACTGATAGTAATAATATGAATTTAATCTATGCCTGGAGAAAACTCATGTGCTAAGGAAAGTGTGGGGGAAGAGAGACAAAGGCCCTAGAATTCCTTGGCCACTTAGTGTGAGACTCTATTATGTGACAGAGTATCAATTCTGCAGCCCCTTAGGGCCTTAGTTGTGTGATGACCCTGTGTGAAGTTAGTGCATAAGTACTATTGAAGGATCAGATCTATACTCTAAAAACCGATACAGTTATTCCCATTTACCATTTGGAGTGGCTGGCTGTCTCAGGCACTTTTCTGCAATTGTGCTTGATTTTGAACATAACCTGGTCTGGAATTAGATGACTCAAGTCCAGTTTCAGTTGAAATAATAATGATGCTAATAAAACTTTTGACTGACAAACTCAGAAACATTTTAATTTGAAAAGCACAGATTTGATTTTTCACTTGAGAAGAAATTTTTTCATTATTTTACTCATTTTTTTAAACCCAGTTTCAACTTCCATTTCCCTAAATACTCCCCTGTTTGTAATAATAATTAATTAAGAACGGCCATACCGGGTCAGACCAAAGATCCATCTAGCCCAGAATCTGTCTACCGACACTGGCCAGTGCCAGGTGCCCCAGAGGGAGTGAACCTAACAGGCAATGATCAAGTGCTCTCTCTCCTGCCATCCATCTCCGTCCCCTGATGAACAGAGGCTAGGGACACCATTCTTTACCCATCCTGGCTAATATCCATTTATGGACTTAGCCACCATGAATTTATCCAGTTCCCTTTTAAACATTGTTATAGTCCCAGCCTTCACAACCTCCTCAGGTAAGGAGTTCCACAAGTAACTGTGTGCTGCGTGAAGGAACTTCCTTTTATTTGTGTAAACCTGCGGCCTATTTTAATTTCATGGGACCCCTGTTCTTGTATAGGAATAAGTAAATAACTTTTCCTATCCACTTTCTCCACATCACTCATCATTTATATACTACCTCTATCATATCCCCCCTAGTCTCCCTCGTTTCCAAGCTGAAGAAGGCCTAGCCTCTTTCTTTAATCTTCCTCATATTGGGACCCTCTCCAAACCCTAAATCATTTAGTTGCCCTTTCTGAAACCTTTTCTAGTGCTAGAGCTATCTTTTTGCAGGTGGAGAGAGACCACATCGTGTACAACAGTATTCAAAGAGTGGGACCGGACCATGGATTTATATAAGGCCAATAATATATGCTCAGTCTTATTTTCTCTATCCCCGTTTTAATGATTACCTAACATCCTGTTTGCATTTTTTGACCCCTCTGCACACTGCGTGGACATCTTCAGAGAACTATCCAGATGACTCCAAGATCTTTTTCCCTGCTCGTTGGTACTACTAAATTAGACCCCCATCATATTGTATGTTATAGTTGGGGTTATTTTTCCCAATGTGCATAATTACATTTATCCACATGAAATTTCATTGCCATTTTGTGCCCCATCTCACTTAGTTTTTGAGATCTTTTAAAGTCTTCACACCTGCTTTGGTCTTAACTATCTTGAGTAGTTTAATATCATCTGCAAACTTGCCAACTTCACTGTTTACCCTTCCTCCAGTATATTATGAATAAATTGAATAGAATTGGTCCTAGGACTGACCCTTGGAACACTACTAGTTACCCCCTTCTCCATTCTTAGAATTATCATAATTCCTACCCTTTGGTCCCTGTCTTTTAACCAGTTCTCAATCCATGAAAGGACCTTCCCTTTTATCCCATGACAGCTTAATTTACGTAAGAACTTTTGGTGAGGGACCTTGTCAAAGGCTTTCTGGAAATCTAAGTACATTATGTCCACTGGATCCCCCTTTTCCACGTTTGTTGACCCCTTTAAAGAACTCTAATAGATTAGTAAGACACGATTTCCCTTTACAGAAACCATGTTGACTATTGCTCAACAGTTTATGTCTTTCTATGTGCTGGTGAAAATTTTCAAAAAAATCTTTTTCCATCAAGAAATGCAGCTTTGCTGACACCAGAATGTTTCACATTTTTTTGCCAATTTCACCACATTGTTTGTGCTTTAAAAAAAAAAAAAAGCATCCAAAAGTCAAAATAAGTAAATATGTTTCATTTTGATATTTTTGAAATTAAATTTTATTTTTTGGGTCAAAATGACTTCAATAGAAATTTATTCAAATTTTATTTTATTTTATTTTTAATGAAAAAATATAAAACATAATGTGAAATCAAAATGAAATGAAATGTTTTGTTTTGGGCTGAAGCTTTATGTTTGACCTAAAATGATTTGTTTGTTTCTTTATTTTTTTACTTTTTGATCTGCCAAAAATTGAAACATGAAAATGTTTTTGGGTTGATCTAAAACTTTTTTTTTCAGAACTGCCAGTAAACTGAAAGATCCATTATTTACACAACTCTAATAATTAATCTTTTCATTTCTACCAAAGAACAAGTATTGTTAAACTAAGATTATGCTTTTTTTCTGTTAGAAAAATTGTCATAAGCAATGATAATTGTGCTGAGAGTGCACAGCAAAATATCAAAGTAGTGCAAACATTCAGAAGGTCACTGCTAAATAACCATGTAACGGGTTGGCAGTGTTTGTCTGAATATCTCGCCCTCCTAGGAGGTGCTGATTCTGTGGGAAAATGTAAAGTCAATTTTGCTGACTCACTGTTGCAAGTGTCTTGATACTCCCATCTGGATATAATGGAAGTAGAAGTGGTGCCCGCTCCCCCCCACCCCCACTCCCCACCCCAAAAGGACATAAAGTGTGGGCTGAGAGCAGTCCTTGGAGAGGAACTCTGTGACCAGTCAAATCTGGAGAAATGGATTGGTCTGGATTTTATGTTCCTTTTGTGAATAAGGTGAAACCCTAGTTAGTACCCACAGCAACTTGAGTGGATGTTTAATATGGGGGCGAGCCACCTCTTTGAAACCAAACACATGTTTGAGAATTGAACCTTGATTTGGTGTGCACATATATCAAAACCAACTGGGAAAACATCAGGTTTAAACCTTGCAATTTACCATGCAGAGATCTGTTAAACAGGCCAGACTAAAACCAGTTAGTTACATCTATATTAATGCTGAAAATCAACTGTTTTAAACCTTCATAAATAATGATCCATAACACTGAAAGCTTTTTGCAAATCAATAGAAGTGGCTATCAGAGTATGACAAGCATCCTCAATAAATATCAATAAATTATGAAAACTGTATTCTGTTCAGATCAAAACCCAGTTGTCTTGTTTCAGGAGACTATGACTATTTAACTATTGGAGTATTTATATGCATCTATCATTCTTGCAAGTGTTTTTGACAGGTGAGATAATACAACAGAGCAAACATTTATATGAGCAGCAATAGAGAAACTTTCCACATAGTCATTACTTTTCCCATTGATTCAAGAAAGATTAATGATACCGCAAATAGTCAGGGACATAATTGTAGACATTAGGGATTTAACTAGTTATCCCGATTGTCAGGATGCCTTATATAACAGCCATTTAATTTCTGTTATACATACACATATCTAAATTAAATAATAATTAATTGCCTGCAAGACTTCACACTTTGTCCTGTGACTATCTTAGATCTCACAAGCTAAGCAGGGTTGATCCTGGTCAATGCCTGAAAGGAAGATATCCAGGCAATGCCTACAGGTAGCTGCTGCAGGATATGTAAAAAACGTATTAAACGACCCAGTAGAATTAATGTATTAAAGTAATTGTACAGTGGCTCAAAATGGCATTCAACATGGGGTTTTGTCTATACTAGGACTCCCCTGGTGCCGTCCAGGACAGCATCCTTGGAAATTGTTTTTCTGAAATTCTCTAGTGTAGACATGGGTTTAGTGGTGGCTGGGATGATATAACAGAGTAGCTGGGTTGTTCTGCTGACCCATCCTTTTAGCTAAATGAGAGAGGTCTATCTGAGCTGTGCTGACTCGCTCTGGGTGATACATTTTATTAATCCATCCTGAATACAAAGGAAGGTGGGAGTGCTGTCTGGGAAGAAAAATCTAGGGTTGAATAATACTGAGGGACAAGTTCTAGGAATAACCAAGCCTGGAATTTGTTTGTTTTGTGTTCACTTTTTAATAAAACCAAATCCTAGGAAGGGAAGAGTTTTGGACCAATACAGCATGTGCTGGCTGTTTTAAAGCAATGCGAGAATGTCAGTGCCTCACAAACGGGAATGCATCACATTGTCTGCACATAGCTATTCTATGCTAAAACATCCTACTGTTTTGTTTTCCTGTCCTCCTTCCCCTGCTTCTTTGTTTCATCCACCTGTTGTCTCTTTTCTTTTAGACACTAATCTTGGGGAAAAGACTGTCATTTGTTATGTGTGTATAATACTAGCACGATGGAGTTTTCACCTGGCTGACACCCTTAGGTGCTGCGGCGAGTAAACGATAAAAACTGGATGCATGCTGTCCTTCACTTATCAAGGACTAGGGCATGGGTTAAGTCTGAACTATCTAGGAATCTGAAAAGCAAATAAAAACAAGAATATTTGCATATGGAATGGAGAGAGCTTGTACCTCCCTCCTCTTTCAGGTATGTCTACACAGGAGCTGGCTAATTTCCAGCTTGTGTAGATGTAGGCATACTAGCTTCAAGCAAGCAACCATGTTAATAGTATCAGTGTATCCACAGTGGCACAAGTGGCGTGATGGGCTAGCTGCCCTGCCTACAGTCCTGTCTGAGACCCTATGTATGTACCTGGGTGGCTAGTCCCAGCACCGCAGCAGCTACACTGATAGTTTTAGCACGCTAGTTCCATGGAAGCTAATGCATGTACATCTTCCTATGCTCCAATGCACACATACCCTCTATGGTAGTGTAATTCCCGGCAAGAACCAGGCTTCCCCTAATCTAAAGTAGCTGACAAGCCAAACGATACAGTAGCAAGTACCAATTCCTCAGCAAAAAGCAAAACTAATGTAAAATTTGGCTCTTGCACAATGCAGTTGTATTCATTTTGGATTTGTTATCTGAAATTAGGATCAGAATAAATGAATAATATCTTTCCCCCACAACAGCCAGCCAAAAGCCAGGTGAAAGTTATGCCTAGTAGGTCTTGCAGGACTAAGCCAATCCTCCTCTCAGTAAATTTGCTTTCTTCCCCACCTCTCTACCTCCAGAAGTTCACAAGGAACTTTGCACCATTCCCAAGTTCTGCCTGGTGGTTGGAGACTTCTCCAAATCATTTGTGTTTGTTAGTGATTGTAGCTTTGACAAGCTCACAACTAAGAAATAACCAAACACCTTATAGAGGGATATCTCCTGGTATCCTCATCAGTGCATCAATCCCGCTTCAGTGTATCATCCTCCCTTCTTATGTTAGAGCCTGCAATCTCACCTCCTCCAGCATTTGGCCAATCGAGGGAAGGATTACCATAACTCCTGGTGACCACTGGGGCGGGCTATATTGTTGGTTCGGGTCATTCACATGACCATTGCAAGCTAAATTTAGTCCAGTGCCACTAGAAACCTGTCATGACATGAGGAACTGTCATCACTGAAGAAACTTCAGCCACCATTTAATGTAAACTTCAGGTTTGTTGCAGAGCACATAGCCTTGAAAATACTGTAGACTTCCCTCCAGTGTACGAATGTATTTCAATCCTGAAACCTAATGTAGAACAACTGAATAATTCAAATGGATGTTTAATCCAGGGTCTCTTTTGAGTAAATGAGAAGCTGTGTAATTGCTTTGTGATGGGAGTATTGACAACTGACCCTGCCTAGAATGTATATAATTACACTTTTTTATGTACTCTTAGAAACATAGTGCATTCAAGCAGAAATGTTCCTAGTGGAGAGCTGTTATAATAAATTGGTGCACCAAAGCTTCTCAGAGTAGCAGAGCATGAATGAATGATTATTAGCCACTGCATTTTATCCTTCTCCACCATAAAATCTACTATTTTTAGAATCTGTGAAGAATCAACTTTGTGACTGCTGAAAGTCTCATATAAACTCTGAGGCCTTGGTGAGTGCTTTACAGGAATGTACTTTAGAAGTTCAGTTTCTTTAGTTCTATAGGTGATGCACAATTATTGATCCTGAAAATGAACACTAAAGAAACACATTGATTCTTTTGAAGTAAGCAAATCATTAAATATTTGACTTTGAGATCTTTAGAATAGTTTCAAAGGAGTTGACTTGGCAGAAAACAGTATGTTTTATATTGCTCTTAATCCCACCCACTAGTAGAATCAGTGTAACACTGATCTCATTCTCACAGGAGAATATTACTAAATATTTTTCTAGTATTACGATGCTTCATGTCTGGCTTTTCTTTGATACATTTTCCCAAAAATGTCTAACTAACTTAATATTAACCAGGGGGTTCCTTTCTTTGGACCCAATTCTCATCTCCTCACTCACCTCCCATCAATAGTGCCTTACTCCAGGTGAGATTTCATGTGGAGTAAGGCACAATTCTTTATGAATAAGGGTTCCATAATCTGGCTCTCTGTGATGTCTGAAACAACCTTGGGCCTATCAGCTTTAATGGCATTCTGTTTAATGGCAGAAATATACTCTGCAGTGTTTGAGCTGCTTCACCGTAATTAAGGAACAAATCTATTTCAGAAGCATATACAAGCACTTAACTTTATAATGCAGCATTTTATATTGCATGCCATTTAAATACAATTATGTTGTCAGATTGTTAAGAGAATGAGCATACAGCCATATGGGCTGTATCACTGGGGTTTTATGTAGAGTGTGGGTGCATGTGTCCTTGTAAAGCATCATGCACACTTATGGTATTAATATGCAAATGGAAATAATAATAGCGCCCAGGCTAATTGCCTTTGGGTCTGTTAATATTCCAGTGGACGTTTCCCAAGACTGTTTTCCAGTGTACTTGTTTAATGTCCATTTTCAGGATCAATCATTGTGTATACCAGGGGTGGGCAACCTATGGCACGCGTGCCGAAGGTGGACACGAGCTGATTTTCAGTGGCACTCACACTGCCTGGGTCCTGGACACCAGTCTGGGGGGCACTGCATTTTAATTTAATTTTAAATGAAGCTTCTTAAACATTTTAAAAATCTTATTTACTTTACATACAACAACAGTTTAGTTCAATATTGTAGACTTATAGAAAGAGACCTTCTAAAAATGTTAAAATGTATTCCTTGCACACAAAACCTTAAATTAGAGTGAATAAATGAAGACTCGACACATCACTTCTGAAAGGTTGCTGACCCCTGGTGTATACTTTGTAGACAAAAATGATTTCTTTCCCATCAGCTGATAGCATACCTTTGAACCACTGGTAGCTATGAGAAGAAGAAGAGGTAAAAAAGGCCCAGGAGGTCCAGATCTTCAAAGGTATTTAGAGGCTTAACTCAAACTAATTTCAGTGGGAGTTAAGCACCTAAATACCTTTGAACATCTGGGACAGAATAATTTGTCCAAAGTCACATGAGTCAATGAGAAAGCTGGAAACAGAACTGAGCCTAGGAATCCTGACTCCAAATCTACTATGCTTTCCTTTATTATGCTTAAATATACAGTGCTCCTGTAATCAAAACTATGTTTTTCTTAACTGGTGTGACAGTGCTGGACAACAGCAGTTGATCCACCAATCTGATCCCTGAAGCTTCAATTAGACATCGCACCGACACCTGAAACTGGGGACTGTGCCAATTTGGTAGATTGAGGATAGAGTGTAGTGCAGGCCTGCACAACTCATAAAGTGGCGAGGGCCATATTACTCCAAAGAAAATAGCTGAGGGACGACCCCCCCGCCCAGTGCCACCGAAACACCACCACCCTCAACCCCTCCCCAAAACACAACACCCCCCTAGCGCCGCCCGCCCGCTTGGTTCGTCATCCCCCCATGAAATAAGGGGAGGGGGAAAGGGTGACAGTTTGAAGGGATTTTCTGGGGCTACGAACTAAGCCAGGGATCGGAAAGGGGGGCAGTGTGAAGGGATTGGATGTGACTGTCCAACACGCAAATATAGGGGCTACAGGGAGCCCTCGGGCGGGGGCAGTGTGATAGGGGCTGGGGAGGGGGAAGGTCCCTGGACCAGGGAAGGGGGCAGCAGTCGGGGCAGAGCAGGTGCAGGGGCAGCTCCAGGCACCAGCACGCCAAGCGCTTGCTTGGGGCGGCAAGCCATGGGGAGTGCTCTGCCGGTTGCTGCGAGGGCAGCAGGCAGGTTGCCTTCGGGGGCATGCCTGCGGAGGGTCCACTGGTCCCGTGGCTTCGGTGGACCTCCTGCAGGCGTGCTGCCAAATCCACAGTACGGGGACCTCCTGCAGGCAAGCCGCCGAAGGCAGCCTACCTGCCATGCCTGGGGCAGCAAAATACCTAGAGCCGCCCCTGAGCAGGTGCAACACACACACGCTCACATCCACCCACCCCTCCCCTGGGGATTTCCTGGCTGCCCACAGACAGTTCAACCCCCCCCCCATCACTATGGAGGCCAGCCTGGGAGCAACCAGCGCAGTAGCCGCCCTGCCCTGCCCCCAACCGAGGGAGGGGTTTTGAGGGGTCTTGGCCCAGTTCCCCCTGAGCTGCAGCTCAAGCCCAGGCTCGATGCCCCTCCCCTTGCTCGGCAATTACCGGCTCTCCTCCCTCTCCCTGACTGCTCTGATCCCTTTCCACACCCCCACCCCCAGACAGACCCCCCCAGAACTCCTGACCGATCCAACCCTCCCCCTGCTCCCTGTCCCCTGACTGCTTCGATCCCTCTCCACACCCCCGCCCCCAGACAGCCCCCCCAGAACTCCTGACCGATCCAACCCGCCTCCTGACTGCCCCCCCCCGAACTCCTGACCCATCCAACCCTCCTCCTGCTCCCTGACTGCCCCCCGGGACTCCCCTTACCACCACGCCACTCCAGCCACTGGCTCCATGTGAAGCCAACCAAACATGCTGCCGAGCACACAACCTCTCCCCCGCGGAGTGCTGCGATGCGACACTAAGGCAGGGAGTGAGGGGACCAGGGAGGGACTCTGCCTGATGGAGGCCAATGGGAGCAGCTAAATCAGGCCCAGATGTCCATTCAGCCACAAAAAATCCCGGACAGTTGCACTGGCCCTGGGCGAACCTGACGGCCCCACCCTGCCTCTTGCCCTCGGGGTGCATGTTGTGCAGGCCTGCTGCAGAGTGTTAAAAGCTACTTACCTCATTAACTCAGAAGGTGTGAAGTCACAGGAAGGGCAGACAAAGGGGAGAGAGGGAAAGTGAACAAGCTGTAGGCTGGTAGAGCCAAGGTTACAGGAGGTCTCTTCCTTGCTGGGTTCAGGAGCCTTGGAGCCCCAGGATCCTGTTAAAGCTGATGCACAATCTGTAAAGATGGTAGGAATGAACTTTGTAAGTACAGCATTGGATGTTCTACCTGAAGAAAGTTTCTGAATTTCTTGTCTGGAAAGAGGCAGGAGTGGAGCATACCCCTGCCACATGTAGGGGTTTGTTGGAGATTTATTAGTTAGCATGAGGGTTTGGCAGCCTAGACCAGGCCTGTCAGGGGGCTGTTAGGGGGCAGGGGGAAGGTTGGATGGATCAGGAGTTCTGGGGGGGCGGGCTGTCAGGGGGCGGGGGTGTGGAGAGGGATCAGAGCACTCAGGGGACGGGGAGCAGAGCTGGTAAGTACTGAATGAGGGGAGGGGCACCCGGCCTGGACTTGAGCTGCAGCTCAAGACCCTTCCAACCCCCACCCCTTCGGTTGGGGATGGGACAGGGCAGCTACTGCGCTGGTTGCTCCCAGGGCGGCCTCCGTAGTGATGGGGAGGGGTTGAACTGTCTGAGGGCAGCCAGGAAATCCCCGGGGGAGAGGTAGAGAGGTAGGTGTGTGTGTGTGTGTGGGTGTGTGTGTGTGGGGGTGTGTGTGTGTGTGGCACCTGCCCTGCCCTAACTGCTGCGCTCTTCCCTGGTCCAGGGACTTTCCCCCTTCCCGGCCCCTATCGCACTGCCCCCCGCCTCCGCCCAGGGCTCCCTGCAGCCCCTGTGTTTGTGTGTTGGACAGTCACATCCAATCCCTTCACACTGCTCCCCTTTTCCCTCCCTGGCTTAGTTCATAGTCCCAGAAAATCCTTTCAAACTGTCCACCTTTTCCCCTCCCCTTATTTCATGGGGGGATGATGAACTGAGCGGGCAGGCAGCGCTGGGATGTGTCTGTTGTGTTTTGGGGGAGTTGCAGGTGGTAGTGTTTCAGCAGCGCTGGGAGGTGTGGGGGTGGAGTTCAGCCCTCGGCTGTTTCCTTTGGAGTAATATGTCCCTCGCTGCTTTACAAGTTGTGCAGGCCTGAAGTGGAGGAGACCCTGTAGTGGCTGGTAAAACAGCAAGAGAAGCTGCGGAAGACCCTGCAAAGGTTCCAACAGGTTCACCACCTGGAGAGGTAATTGTTGGTCGCCTGGCAGATGGTGGAGCAAAAGAACCTTCAGAACTTCATCAGAAAACAAGCCCATGTGCAGCAGCAGCTATTGCAGAAAGTGGTGAGTCCCATCACAGGGAATGGCAATTGAGCTCAGCCCTGGGGGTCTGTAAAATGGGTCTGACAGAAGACCCTAATGCATGCCTGGACACCTTTGAGAGGATGGCCCTGGATGCAGGCTAGGAAGGGAAACCTGGGCCCTAAAGCCAGACACATAGTTGTCCAGAGAAGCTTAAGTAGTCTGTATGGCCTGGAATGATAAGCAGTCCAGAAACTATCAGGGGGTCAAGGTGGCTATTCTAGGTGGTATCGAGAAGTACCACCAAAAATTCTGAGGTGGACAGGGAGGGGGGTGGGGTAGTGCTGGGCTTTCAACTTTTGGATGAAAGTGGCTGAGATCAGATACCCAAATGTAGGGTGACCAGATGTCCCGATTTTATAGGGATAGTCCCGATTTTGGGGGCTTTTTCTTATATGGGCACATATTACCCCCTGTACCCCATGTCCTGATGTTTTATACCTGCTATCTGATCACCCTACCCAAATGGCACAGAAGATCATTGACAATGAGTTTGGAGCAGTTCCTCAAAAGCCTTGCCAAGATTCTATGGGTGAGGGTTAGATGGCGTCAACCCATCCCTCTGGATAAAGTGGTAAAATTGACTGAGATGTTCACAGAGGCAGACCTCCCCCTGAAAGAGAGCTGACCTCAGAGAGGACTGGGACTAGAGAGGAAGTTTGGGGAGCCTACAGCTACCAAGGGCATGGAGAGGAAAAAGGAAGAGCCCAGAGAAGCCCTGCCTGGGCCTCGACCCATGGCATGTTTCTAGTGTGTGTCAGGAATGGATGAAAAAGACTGCCTGTAGATGGACTGTGTTTTTTCTGAGTTTTGTGGCTGGGTTGGGACTGGAGAAAAGGGCAAGGATATAAATTGTCCACCCTTCCTGTAACGGTGGGAAGAAACACCAGAGTGGCCTGGTGGACATGGCTTCCATTTACTCCCTGATTTGGAGGGAGTTGGTGAAAACCACTGGCTGATTCAAGGGGGAAGTATCCCTGGGGATAAAGTGCTGGCCTATGGCAGAAGTAACCTTGGAAGTCTGGGGGAAGTTTACATGGAAGCAAGTGGGGTAGTGGACAGCTTACTCCACCCTGTTGTGTTGGGGAATTGATTGGAGCTCCTTCCCATTAGGAAAACCTGGTGGTGTTTTACCTGGAGATCTCTGAGCAGTTTGTCTGGAAAAGAGACAGGAGCAGGCTGATGCCTTGTCACAACAGGATTCCAAACATTCTGTCAAACATGGTCATTTGAAGGTTTTTATGCTTTCATAGTTGAAGACACTACTCCCTTTGTTTGGCACTATTATAAAACAAGAAAATCCATAATTAGACTTTTCACATTGTTCTGTGTGAAAAAACAAGATTATATGAATTAAAAACTAACTTGAAAGCAGTTACTTTGTACTTTGCAAACACATCTCAGATTCAGCTGCAACTCAAACCCTTAAGAAATGAGAAGATGACTCTGCATATGTGAAAAAGAACCATTACCTCACAGTGCAAAAATCTCCACTGACAGCAAACATTTTTTGTAGACTATTTAAAAAAGAGAGACTCAAATACTCATACATGATTGTGATTCCTACCCGGAATAGGTCATTCCTTCTGCTTGGATGTTGCCCAGAAGCAAAATGTATTTTATTCAAATAAATTAAAAGTGGAAATATTGCAATAAAATAATATCAATAGTAAAGGTGTTGTCAAAGTTTCCCAGATTTCAATCAATTGCTATACCATATTTTATATATTCAGTCTTCTTCCTGTTGAATATAACTGTGAGAAAGATTTGATCATAATTTTCCCCCTTGTTATAACTACATCTCTGTTAGGTTCCGATGTAAGGCCCATGGAAGTCAAAGGAAAAATCCTGTTGATTTAATTTTGGATGAGACTGTTAACTGCAGATATGTCAATTATTTTTAACATGTGTACTCATACAATAATGAAGATTCACCTAGATGTCACTTTTCAGACCGTAAATTGCATTAATTCCTAAAAAAATGATTCTGGGAATTATAGCCTTGATAAGATTCACTGACACACTCATGCACATGCTTAACTTCAAGCCTCTTGGCTTCAATGAGACCTCTTTCAGATTTCCTGAACTGGGGTTTGAAGATGTCTAAAAAAATTGTTTTTGTGTATTAGCAATTAAATATATAAATGCTTAAAATCAAAATGCACTAGCAACTAGAAGTTAATAAAAAACAAACTGTTACAGTTGGAAGCATCACTGTAGTGGTCTGGAGTAATAAAAAAACAATTTTTTTACAGGAGGCAAAATTTTTCCAAACCTCAGTCTTAGTCATGCACTTTCTCAAGAGGCAGTAACAATATAGTCATGAATTTCTAAGGGATGATTTAATTTCACTGTTATTTACAACTTAACCCCAAAGCCCAGCCTCTTCCTATTATTTGTGGTTAAATATAGAAACAGATTCTTTCCCATTCCTTTTTCTCTAAGAATTTTTTGCTGCCTACACAAAGTGCATGAGTCAGAAGCCATAAGAATGAGTGGTTCCCAGCTGGCTGGGCCAATCGCTGGCAGTCATGTTGCCTCTGCTGATTATGTTCACACTTCTCAAAGTCACCTCAAACATCAGGAGATGAAATAACGTCTGTCTGCAAAAAAAAGAAAGGGCGGGGGGGTTGTGCCCAAATATCAGAAAGTAATAGTAGGAAACAAAAGAGAGCACGAGGGCTGTACCAACATAAGGTATTTTAGGCACATATATGCAAATAAATACATGATAGGTACACTTTTTCAGCTGCTCATTTTCCAAATCTTAAATTAATTCACTTTGCCTCATCTGTACTCCTCTTTGTATTTGCTTCCTCAAGTGTTCTAGCAAATAAACTTGTATACCTAACTCTTTCACCAGCCCCTTGCTTTGCCAAAGGGATGTGAGTTTCAACCCACATATGAAGAAATCAGTAGGAGAGCTGAGCGCAAAAGGCAAAGAATCACAGGCCCGAAGTCTGCAAAGGAAGGGAAACTGAATGTGTATGCTTAACCTTCTGATATGCACCTTGAGATTAAAAATGGCTTTTTAAAAAAAGGTGGGGGGTTTGTAGTGATTAACTGTAGAATGCAGGGGTCTGGTTTGAAAGTAATGGCTGCAAGAACATCTCTGGTGGAAATCCTATGACCAGACTGATTTTTCTCAGCTACAAATTCATTCTCTCTTCCTTCATTTCTGCTATCTCCTCCACTTTTCTGTGAGGTTTCCATAGAGCTCTGTCCTTGATCCCAGGGCCGACTCCAGCTTTTTTGCTGCCCCAAGGAGTGAAGAGAAGAAAAAAAAAAGAAAAGAAAAGAAAAAGTGTGATCAGTGGCACTTCGGCAGCTGCTTTACTGCGCTGCTTTATTCTTCAGCAGCAATTTGGTGGCCGGTCCTTCCCTCCAAGAGGGACTGAGGGACTTTCCGCTGAATTGCCGTCAAAGACCCACACGTGCCACCTCCTTCCATGGGCTGCCCCAAGCACCAGCTGGTGCCTGGAGCCAGCGCTGCTTGATCCTCTTCTCTTCTCCCACTACACTTTATCTCTGGGTAATATTGTCCACTACCAACTCTGTGCTAATGATTTAGATCTAACTCTGGATTCCACACCTGACTCCTCCCGTCCAAGCAAAAATCTCGTCCTGTCTCTGACATCTCCTCATGGTTGTCTAGCTATCAGCTCAAGCTCAGTATGACTAAAACAGAGTTCTTATGCTTACCCTCCCCACTACCATCTTTCTTGATTATTGTGGACAATACCACCATCCTGCTTGTCACTCAGGCCCCTAATGTGGGGGTCCTCTTCAGCTCAGACCTCTCTCTAGGTTCTCAAATCCATGCTGTCTAAATCTTGCAAATTCTTTCTGCATAACATCTCTAATATGGCCTTTCCTATCCATCCACACACCTAACTCTTATCCACATAGGCACTGAGTTTTAATTTTCCTTAGGGTACTCCACCCAGGGCCGGTGCAACCCATTAGGTGACCTAGGTGGTCATCTAGGGCACTAGCATTCGGGGGGCGGCATTTCGGGTCCTTCGGCAGTGACCACGGCGGCCGGATCTTTGGCCACCTTGGTCATCGTCATTTAGGCAGAGGGACCTGGGGCAGGGGGGTGCAGGGAGGGCCACCTGCAGCAAGTAAGGGGGGGCGCAGCACACAGGGGAACCACTCCCCGCCCCAGCTCACCTCTGCTCCACCTCCTCCCCTGAGCACGCCGCCCCGCTCTGCTTCTCTCCCTCCCAGGCTTGCGACGCCAAACAGCTGATTGGCACCGCAAGCCTGCGGAGCTGGAGATGTGGCAGTGGCAACGTGCTGTGACTTGGAGAGGAGATAGAGCAGATGAGGCTGGGCGAGGCAGTTGCTGCAGCTCCCGCGGTGGGGGGAAGCTGTGCGGGGCGGGAGCGCTTCAGGGTGGGGGTACCATGGGGGGGCTCCTCAGGGCAGGAGGGGTGGGGAGCTGCCAGGGGGGCATTTTAGGCTGGGGGAGATGGAGAGCTGCCACAGGGCTCAGGGGAGGGGCACAAGGTGGAAGTTTCGCCTAGGGCGCAAAGCAACCTTGCACCCGCCCTGGCTCCACCCCTGCTCTCTCGAGGCCCTGCCTCCACTCCACCTGCTCCCTCACTCATCCTCACTCCACCTTTTCCTGTCCCCATTCTGCCCCCACCCCACAAGGCCCTCGCCTGCTTGCTGCTCTCTTTTCTCCCTCAAGCCCCTCCCCCGCTACCAAACAACAGTTTGGTGGCACCTCAGATCAGCTATTTGGGAGCACTGGCAAACAGCTGAATGGGGCTTCTGCCAAACAGCTGTGGCTGGTAGGTGCTGAGCACCCACTATTTTTTTCCATGGAGGCTCCAGCCCTGAAGCATCCACATAGTTGGCACCAATGCCCATCAACACTCTTGATTACTGCAAGATCCTTTTCTCTGGACTTGACAAATGCAATCTTGGCCTACTTGTATCCATTCAAAATGCTGCTGAAAAGATCATTCTCTTGGTCCATTGTTTTGAACATGTCACCCCTCTCTTTGCATCCCTCCACTGGCTGCCCTTCTCTATAACAGCAAATAAAGCTGATGGTTACTTTCCTCTCCCTCAGCTCCTCTGTTACCCCTGACTCCCCCAAGCCTTTGCACTGCTTCTGACAGGTGCAGGAAATAGTTGTGTATTGTAGTTTAAATGAATTTTTACTGAGAGTTGTGTATTAATATGCCTAGTAAGGAACCTATTTGTCAAACATTTCCTGAATCTTTTTTGTTGTCTGTTTTGTTACAGACATACCTGCTGACAGGTATTTTGAAATAAATGACCAAAAATAATTGAAATTGGTGTGATTATATTGTATTATTTTGACAACTAAAATATGCAGAATTTTGAAAAGTGCACAGAATTTTTATTTTTTGTTGCAGAATTTTTAATTTTTTGGCACAGAATTCCCCCAGGGGTCTTGCTCATACTCAGATTGGTTAATAATGCTTGTGAACCAGTTGGCATGCAGCGATTTGTATACTCATTATACAGTTATTTCTTAATAATAGTACCGAGCATATTTCTTTACACTGTTGCTAATCTCTGTGCTCTCACTGGCACCTGCACTCAGAGGATCTGATTCAGAGAGGGGCTGAATACCCTGCTCATCAATTGATTTCAGTGGGAATTGTGGGTGCTTAGCACTATTCAGGACCAAACCCTTAGTTTTCAAGCTGCTTTACAGCAACAAAATTGCTGTTTTAGGCCTCGATCCAGCAAAACGCTTAAGCCTGTGCTCAACTTTAAGCACACAAATAGTCCCACTCTAGTGAATGGTTCTACTCTCATGTTTAAACATATACATGTGCTTTGCTGAAGCAGGGCCTTGGCTTCTCATTCTCTTCCTCTCTGGGTAGCAGAAAACCTCCAAAATTTTCAGGAAAAAAGAAAAGGGAAAGTTTGTTTTGAATGGCTTTTGACTCATTTCCCTGCTTCTCTCTCCTTCTTCCTGATTCCTTATTTCCTTCTCTCCAGATCAGAGAGTTCTGAGCTTTGCAACCGCTGTCCCTCCAAATTCTGCCTCAAAACATCATGTAAACACAATTAGATTGCCGTTATTTTGTGTGGATCAGAGCAAAGGGAGGGAAGAGGCTGCGGTTGGGAGGAGCTGAAATGAAGAGAAAAAAGGTTATTTAAATTTATATTTTAACCTTTGAGTTTATTTGCCATAAATAACATTGGCCTCCAGCCTTGCAGTCTATTCAGCCCAGGACACAATTATTACCTTGTAAACAGGAAGCCCTCTCTAGTTATCCTTACAATAACAAACATCTTGTTTTGCTTTATTGCTTAATTGCTTCAACTGGTCAAAACAAATTGCACAACAATGTCTGGGTTTAATTAAGTACTCGCAGGATTAGTCACACCTGTGCAAATATATGTACCTAGGCCAAACAAATGCAACGTCATAAGCAGCCTTCTTCCTTCCTTCAGCTCAGTGCCAGTAACTCCTAGAGGAAAACACTAGGTCTAACATTGTTGTGGTTAGCTATTTTTTGCCATCTTTCCACAAGATCCTGATGTACAGCCACATGAGTGATCTTTGGATTTATTTTAAGCAAACCTTTAAGTGCTGTGCATAGGCGTAAAAGGGCAAATATTCAGCATTGTGCCTGGGGGATTAGCTGTGGTTGTTCCCATTAACCAAAAATAAACTCTAAATTAACACAATTTGTGCCTAAATTGTAACAGTTCACATTGTAAATGTATCCTTTTTTTTATAGTGAGCAAAAGTACATATAGGATTGACAAAGGTCTGCAAATTGCTAAGTTTCAGTTGCAATATATCAGCTACCCATCTAATTGTATTTTATTATTTTAGTAACATCTGGATGAGCTGGCATATAACCATAAGAATCCTGAATCAAGGCATGTCAATAAAAGGCATAGACATTTATCAGCCTTTTGCCTGACATTCTAACTGCTGATAGAACAAAATATTGAAACCATAATTAACTGTGCACAAAAATTCCCTTCAGAGAGCAGAATCATTCTTTCTATTCTACCTTCTTTCTTGAAATCTGTGCAATAACCATCTGAGCAATTAGGAAAAGGAAGTGCAGACCAGGTCTTAGAATATATAGCTTCAAATATACATCATTGCACAGTTACACTATTCTGTAAAGGGAAATGCAAAAACCTTTATACCTTTAAAAACCTGGTCCTTTGTTTTCAACTGTTTGTGAAATGTCTCAGGACTGTGCATCTTCTATGCCTACTGTACCACTCTGCCATTGTTTTAAATGCACAGCCATGCACAAGGGTGTAGGGTGCATTTCCATGTTTGCTTTGCTGCCAGTTACATGGGTGAAGCAAAATAGTAATCTGACCCCATGATCATCTCCTTTACAGTCATTTGTTGCAGTTTTGCTTACACTTTCTCCTGTGTCTAACTAAGGTCAGTACTCTGTAATCCATCTCTGTCAATTTCTGATTTGCCTTAGATGTCACATTTGCATCATGCAAAATACTTTTTTGATGTAAAATTTCTACTTCTGTATGTAGTGGCCCTGATCCTGGTTCCATTGAATTCAGTGGATAAATTCCATTTGGTTTAGTTTTGGGCCCAGGATTAGGAAATGGAAGTAATAGATTTTTACTATAATCTACAATGTTAGTATTAATATTATATATATTTGTATTACAATATGACAGCTATGACTACATTTGATAGTTACCAATAAAGCCAATATTTCTCTAATATAATAATACTTTTTATTGTATTATATGTACTGCTCACTACCTTATGGGGTTGCTGCTAAATTCACCGTCTATCTTATTGTTGCTGGTTTTTCTGCAACTCTTGGAGATCTCATCTATATAGCAAAATTTTTACTTGCTAATTAGGCTCAGCAAGCATAATGTCTATTGCTACACATATTCCAAAGACAAGCATTAGGGGCATTTTTTTTTTTTGGCCTGCTGTTAGCAAATTTAAATACATTGTACTTAGTGCTTGTTAACTACATAACTGTCAGTGGTCCTGGTGTCCCAAAAGGCTTGTCTATACCAGTGGTTCTCAACTAGGGGTTATGCGTACCCCTAGGCGTACTCAGAAATCTTCCAGGGGGTACATCAACTCATCTAGGTATTTGCTTGCTTTTTATGAGCCTGTTGTAACGCTAGGCAAAGTCCCAAACAAACTAATTTAATACAGAAATGACTTGTTTTATCTTCTCATACCATCACTGAAATATAAGTACAATATTTATATTCCAATTTGATTTATTTTATAATTGTATGGAGGAAGTAAGCAATTTTCAATTAATAGTGTGCTGTGACACTTTTGTATTTTTATGTTTGATTTGTAAACAAGTAGTTTTTAAGTGAGCCTCTCTTCTAATAAGGGTAAAAATGTCCAAGGCCTTTTGTCTGAGACCATAGTAGAGCTAGGTACCTTACCATGGTCCCTTTTCCCACCTTATTCAATTCACACCCCATTTCAAAAGCATATAGGAACACATCCATGTCACCCACCTTCCTTAAGCAAGCAAGTAATTTGGGGGAGGATGAAAGTCTCAGGGAAGACCATCGTCAAACTGGAGTGGAGGGAAACGTTCCCAAGGGAAATGATAGTGACCATACTTCCAGATGATGTCGTGATGAGTGTTCTCTCTAAGCTGTGCGCCTGCATAGCCACGTAGCAGTCAATCAAGTTCCGCACACCTCAGGTGTCCCTCCCCCACTGCTGCGCTGCTTCTGCCCTCTGCCTTAGAACCCCTGGCCAGCTGCTCCCAGGAGTCTCCTCCTTGCTGTGCAGAGTGAGCAGGGAGAGGGGCATGGATGTCAGGGTGTCGTCTTTACACCCACCCTCTGCCCATGTACCCCATCTCCGTAGAGCTGAGGGAGGGGGGAGACACAACAGAGCTCAGGAGTGGGATGTGGGACAGAGGGAGTTGCTGGCAGCTGAACATTCCACAGATAACAAGGAACAGGCTAACCTATCCCAATGACAGGGGCAAAAGGGTAATATGATGGACAGAGTTGTTTTGTTCGAACCAACATGTACAAGGTGAGAGGCGGCACCTTACTACGTAGAGGGGTAGTACCTTGCTACCTTGCACCTCATATGTCAGGAGTGATGTGTAACTTGTTTGTACCGGTGTATAAGAATGCATCCCTGGGGCGGTGTCTTTGTCCAGCCTAGGGGGGAGTGGAAAGTCCCGCCACTGACTGAGCTGAGTCCATTGCCAGGGAGCACATAAGTACTGGCTAGCTGCACCTTAGCAGCACCTTGGACTACGTTTGCCAGGGAGCTGGAGACTGTGTTTCTCTTTAACAATAAACCTGGCTGACATGCCTTCGTACCTTACTAGAATCTGTGGTCATTGGGGGTTCTCTTCGGGTCTGCTGTGTCAGCTACCTGTGCAGAGATGGGACAGCACACAGAGGGAACACATGTATGCAGCCGCATGATATTAACGAGAAACAGAGCAGAGCAGAGCTCCACACTGGTAGCATCTGACAACAAAGGCCAAGACTATAACAGTTCATGGAGGATAGGTCCATCAATGGCTATTAGCCAGGATGGGCAGGTCTGATGTCCCTAGCCTCTGTTTCCCAGAAGCTGGGAATGGACGACAGGGGATGGAATGAACAGAGCAGATTATCATCAAGTGATCCATCTGAAGCACCTGGCATTGGCTGCTGTAGGAAGACTGAATACTGAGCTAGATGGACCTTTGGTCTGACCCAGTATGGCCGTTCTTGTGTTTTTATGTTAAAATAAAAATAGGCATGTAGACAAGCCCTTCAAGTACTGTTGAGAGTCCTGCCGCATGTCATCCAGGAGAGTATGCTCCTGCATTGACTACTGCAGTGCCAGATCCTGCATGGGGGATGGACAGCAGTTCTCCCTCCTGTGTGAGTGGGCAGGGAGTGAGTGGGAACAGCCTTGGCTTTGTCTCCTCCTCCAACACACTAGTTAGCACACTGGAACCTATCTGGAGAGAGAGACAAGGTCCACAGCAAAAGGTGTAGCCTACTTCTATTCTGGAGCAAGGGGCTACAGGCTGTCCCTTGCTCAGGGTGGATTGTCAGATTATGAGCCAGCCCTCAGTGTGAGTTGCCATTTCACTGATTATTTCCTAGGATGAAATCAAATCAATTTGTGACAAATTGCTACTCAGCCTTTAAATACCAAAAACTCTATGGCCTTTCTTAGCTATATGAGGTAAGCTTTATTACTTACAACATAAACACACTTTTAAGTATGTACATATACACCTCTACCTCGATATAATGCTGTCCTCGGGAGCCAAAAAATCTTACTGCATTATAGGTGAAACCACATTATATTGAACTTGCTTTGATCTGCCAGAGTGCGCAGCCCCGCCCCTCCCCTCCTCCCGGAGCACTGCTGTACCATGTTATATCCAAATTTGTGTAATAGCATTATATCAGGGTAGAGGTATATTTCTCTAAAATAAATTAAAAATCACAGTAATCCAATTAAGAAAAATATTTCAATAATAAATAGAATTTACCATTGAAACATCTGGGGTCTCCAGCTGTTCTAGGAATCTAAAATGCAGATTGGTGCTTTCCATGTCTTCAGTTATTGACCTGATCCTGTAAAACTTTGCTCATGTAAGTAGGCTTGACTCAGTGAGGCTACTCACACAAGTAAGGATGTCTCCCATGAAGAAAGTTTTGCAACATTGGCCCTTGTATTGGCAGAATGTTAAGATGGTGGCAGTTTAATAATTTTAAAATGCTATGTGGAATATTGCTAAAAGCTATGGGATACCAGACAAGCTGATCAACATCATAAGGAATCCGACGAAGTGGGTATTCAATCACGAAAGCTCATGCTCCAATACGTCTGTTAGTCTATAAGGTGCCACAGGACTCTTTGCTGCTTTTACAGATCCAGACTAACACGGCTTCCCCTCTGATACTTGACATCATAAGGAATGTATACGATGGAAGTAGATGCAAAGTAAGATCAGATATAGGCCCTGGTGGATGGTTTGGTATTTGACTGGAGTTAGACAAGGGTGTTTCTCACCAATCCTCTTTGCATTAGCAATAGACTGGGTGATTAAGTGAGCAACAAAGTAGAGATGAGTTATACAACTTGATTTTTCTGACAACATTGCTTTACTAAGTATGACATGGACTGGAATGATTGTCCTTACATCAGAGGAAGTTGCGAAAATTGGATCAAAAGAGGATGCAGAGAAAGGATGCAGAATTATGAAGGTAGGAGTACAACAGAGATGAAGGTGTATATGAGCGGAAAAGAAATCAAACAGGTAGAAATGGTTTGCTATTAGGGGAGTGTGGTGACATTTGAAGATGGCTGCAATAAAGATATTCATACGAGGACTAGGAAGAGCAAACACCACTTTTGGAAAGATAAATGAGATATGGTCAAACAACGGTATCCACACCAAACTAAGGGGTTAGGTTATACCATGTGATTGTACTGAGCATGCTATATACAGAGCAAATACTTGGCCGATGACAGTGGCTAAAAAAAATAAAAAATGAATTGGAGGCTGCTCATCACAGATGGCTGAGGAAGATATTACTTACTTCATGCAAAGACAAAATAAATGCCAGAGTAAGAGAGCTGTCAGGGCAGAATATGTTAGAAAATATCAAAGAAAGAAGGTTCAGGTGATTGGGTCATGTACACTGTATTTACAATGGAAGATGTGGTAAGCAAGTATTGAACTGGGTACCTGAGGGAAGAAAGAGAAAGTGTGGAAGGCCAAGAAAGAACTGGCAGAGAGTGACAGAGGATATTGAATGTGTTGGCTTTACCTGGGAAGAAATACTACAACTAGTGAGGAACTAGATTGCCCAGTGTGTCAGTGGCATGGCAGGAATTAAGTATAACGTAAAGATTTTAATACATTTTTGACAACTATATGAAGTTATTTAAATTTTTTAAAAATTAAACTAGTTTAATTTGATGGAAGACAAGTAACCAGTCTTTCATTTGACCAACTTCTGTTGTTGAGAGAGACAAGCTTTTGAGCTTACAAAGAGCTCTTTTCGAAAGCTTGTCTCTCTCACTAACAGAAATAGGTCCAATAAAAGATATTACCTCACTCACTTTGTCTCTCTAATATCCTGGGACTGACATGCCTACAACACTGCATACAAGTAACCCGTCTGGCAGGAGAAGATGTGATGGTTCTCAAAGGAAAATCTTTGTGGTTTTTAAAATTTGCTTTTCATTTGAATTTTGGTGCTTCATAAGTTGAGCCTTGAACTATTGAAATTCTACTCTTTGAAAGAGGGGCAATTAAACTTTTTTCAAAACTCTTAATGCAGTGCTGTTAGAAGATACAATATTCACCTTAAATTACACAAATGAATGGATTCTGTAGGAGGTATGATTAATGCTCTACTCAGTCAGGAGACATTACACCTAGACAAACCTTGGCTTGCATTTATATATGTGGGAGATATCTGGAATCTAGGAAAACAAAAATCACAAACTCATCATCCACTAATAAACATTTCTTCTGCCAGAGAAACCTCAGGAATTTGAAACAGTCTTCTGGAAGGGGAAAATTTAAAAAAGCCAACTGTTAACTTTTTCTTTTCCATGAAGTCCCCATGACATGTAAGTTTTCTGTAGTCTTTCACATAAGAACAGCCAGACTAAAGGTCCATCTAGCCCAGTATCCTGTCCTCCAACAGTGGCCAATGACAGGTGCCCAAGAGAGGTTGAACAGAACAGGTAATCACCAAGTGATCCATCCCTTGTTGCCCCATTCCCAGCTTCTTGCACACATGGTCTTCAGGATTCTTTACAGTGACCTCAAATATTCTCCCAAGTAATCAAACCATTGATTTATAATAACGGAAGTACAGAAAGCTTTAGAACACTGTTTGCTTAACACTGTAATGTTTGCATTAGCACCCAGAGCATTGGTCCTGGGAAAATCCAGGAAGTTTTTGGAAAGTGTAGGGGACAATTTCCTGGTGCAAGTGCTGGAGGAACCAACTAGGGGCAGAGCTCTTCTTGACCTGCAGCTTACAAACCGTGAAGAATTAGTAGGGGAAGCAAAAGTGGATGAGAACCTGGGAGGCAGTGACCATGAGAGAGTTGAGTTCAGGATCCTGACACAAGAAAGAAAGAAAAGCAGCAGAATATAGACCCTGGACTTCAGAAAAGCAGACTTGACTCCCTCAGGGAACTGATGGACAGGATCCCCTGGGAGAATAACATGACTCTAACCATGCCAGGCTTCCATGTACTCTTCCTTTCCTATTCCATAATGAATCTTTACACATTGAAGTATCTTAATGAGAAGTCCTGTAGTACCTGAATCTCATGCCAGGTCAGACAAGAGACTCCTGGAGTTTATATGCCTAAATGTTTTCAGGATGACATTCTTCTCTTTGAATCCAAGATGAGGATCTTAAATGTTTTTGCATACCAGCAGGGAGAGTATGTTTAAATGTGTAGTAATAACAAGTTGTGTAATTGTGAGAGTCCTCGAAATTCATAAGTGCCTGTATCAGATAAAACAGCAACATATAATAACTGTGCTAACCTTGTTCTCTCACCCGCTGGAAGAGGATGGATGTTTCTTATGGTTCCTTTATATATGAGAATATCAGAAGTTTGCAGAAATAAAGTATGTAAATTAATTTACGGTAGATCGTAGGAAGTACATTGTTCACCATAAGTGTTTGATCTGAGAGGAAGGATATGGCATTGGTGAGCGTGCTAGCCTGACACTCAGGTGGCCCAGGTTCAGTTAACTCTTTCACCACTGCATGCCTGGGTGACCGTGGGCGTGTTACCTAGTCTCTGTGTCTCAGTTCCCCATCTCTAAAATGGGGATAATAGCATGACCTTACTTCACATAAGTGTTGGGAGGATAAATACATTAACAATTGTGAGGTGCTCGGATACTGTGGTGATGGGAGCAGTACAAGTACCTGAGGTCTATAGATTCTGATTTAAGGAAGTGGTCAGTTTGGCACATCTGTTCTGATGGAGTAGACTTTAAGTGGCAAATGAGAAGGCAACATTCAAGGCCAAAGTTAGTACTTATGAAGGTGCTAGGCCACCCAAAGTTCTTTACCTAGCCACAGACCATGTACAGCATCAGCAGTGTCAGCTACTCTTCTCCACCCCTCACCCCCTAGTGCCCTGCTAATGAGCCTTTATCTTATTAGAGGAACTGCCCTGAGGAGTGACAGGGCAGCTCAATGGCCAGGTCCAAATCTTTGGCCTCTCCAGACACTATGAACGTGGGTGCCAGTGACTCTTATGTTGACACCACTCCACAGGAAATGACAGTGAGGGAACCAAATAGCCATTAAATGGTAACAACTACACTCGCTACTGTGGTGTTCAGTGATCACTCAGTACTTAAGGGGCTTGCAAGAGATCTGCTTTATTTTGTGTCCATTTCTAAGTGGCTGTGCATGACAACAACAATAAGAGCTTCACAGCACACCATGCAGACTCTGACTGTACAGTCCCCAATACCGCAATTTCTGGCACTTATATCCATGACCTCTAGGCAAAAGGCTAGTTATCCCGTTACCAATCCCTTGAACCAGCCAGTGCCCCCTTCTAATTGGTGAACTGTATGTTTGTTTGTTGTTAAAAAGACCACTTCTGACCAGAGATTAGACTTAAGATCTATACATACACTTCAAGCATTGGTGTAGCCTCAGAAGTGCACAGCCCATGTATTGAAATACTTTAAATGGAAACACAGCAGGGGGTGGGGGTGGGGAGGAGAAGCTTGGAGGTGGAAATGGGCTGTTTATAGTTCAGGGGGAAAGCCTGATGGGGAGCTGTGTCAAAAATAAACAAAGGGGGGACAGGACCTAGAAATGCAGAGAGGATGAAGCTGAATTTCCTTGGTGGTTTAAAATTAAAATCTGAGCAGGGGGGTGTTAGAAAAACAAATACAATTTAGGAACATATTTAATTGAGGGCGGGGTCAGTCGCTCGCCTCCCCCCACCTTCTCTTCTTTGCCTTTTATTTTCAGTTTTCCCACTTTCAGTCAGGTGTCTTGGGCCTCTGCTATCGCTCCTGCTGTTTCCTGGTGCCTGAATTGGCTGGTCTTAAGGCAGCACTTCCTGTTTGGCTAGAGCTGCTGTTTCTGGCAGGGCAGATTGCCCCCCCCCCCCCTTTTCTTTTCTTTTCTTTTCTCTTTTCTTTTTGGTCTCCTGTAGTGTATCTACCAGTTGCCTTCTGAGTTTCTTCTTCTTCTTCTTCTTCTTCTTGTTTTTTCTTTTTGCTGTTTTCAATGTCTTCTCTCTGGTTACTGCTTTCCTCTGTTGTACTTCCCATCTCTTAGCAAATAGCAAGGAAGCAATGGGGTGAATGGTTAACTTTTATTTAAAACAAGCAAGTATAAAACCTTTATTGCACCTGATTTTATTTCTTAATGAAAAGTGACCATTAAACACTTTTTCATGTGCTGGGAAAACAGTACCGAGAACGATAAGATCAGTAGTTTACATTTCAAATAGCATTTTTATTCTGTATCTGAGTGACTCAGCATATCTTGGGTTTCAGAGCCAACTCACAGGGAATTAAGATTTAACTTACTTTTTTTTTTCATTTAAGAGATTAACTAAAAGAATAAAGTTGCCATATCAAATGTTGAGCAGGATGTGTGCATGTGAGGGAACTTACTCTAACAGAAAAAGTAAATTAATAGAAACTCAATTAAAATATTTTAAAAAAATATTTATTTATTATTTTTCTCTGTTTTAAAGTAGAATATTAAATTGGTTCTTATCTGAACAAATTATCTGAAAGGTATGTGTTTATAACATTCTCCAGAATGGTTACTTTTAGAACATAAATGCTTCAAGCTTTTTAACTTGCAGATGAAAGGGATCCATTAATATTTTTAAGGTATGATTAAACAATCTAACGAGATTAATATAAAAGAAAATGGAACATTGATTTTAGCTGTGATGATATTAGCCACCACTACAAAATGTGTTTTGTTTTGTTTTTGTTTTTTAGGAAATAAAAACCCACCTTACTTAAAAAATCTTTTTTATATTTCCTCATAAATGAACTTAATTTGTAAATAATTGATAACATATCAATAAAGTGATGTTTGCTTTGTTGATGTGGTTCAGCACCAGCCACTTGGAAAAAATCTAAGCAAATACTTCGGGCAGATCTTTTAAAAGTCCTTAAATAGAAAACTATGCCTTGTTCTATGATTATGACTTCCCAATATCCTGATCTCTGACGCAATGCCCTGCACAACAAACCAGTGACCCTGATGCCACTTTGGATGCAACTTAAAGGAACAGTCAATATTGATGCTGTTTGCTAGTGAACTTATAAGACTATTACTGAGTAGAAAAATGTGTGGAAGCCACATATAACTTCTGAGTAGTAATGTATTGCCATCTCCTGGACATGGATAGAAATTAAATCATTGCTGTCCTGCTGCATTATTATTTGCTACGGCAGCACCTTGGGGCCCCAACCAAGATCAAGGACACATTGTGCTAGGCATGGTACAAAAGCACAATGAGAGACAGTCCCTGCCCTGAGGAGCTTGTAATCCAAACAGACAAGAGAAGTAAAAGGTGGAAAGGGAAACAATAACTTACATCTTACTTTACTTTTCTTCTGTTGGCATCTTAGGATATGTCTACACAGTGCTGCTGTAATAAAACCACCTCTGCGAGGGGAATAGCTACCAGCACTGTGAGGCCACGTCTAGACTACGCGCCGTATCGGCGCGTTAAAATCGATTGCTCGGGGATCGATATATCGCGTCTAATCTAGATGGGATATATCGATCCCTGAGCGCGCTTATATCAATTCCGGAACTCCACCAACCCCAACGGAGTTCCGGAATCGACATGGCGAGCCGTGGACATTGATCCCGCGCGGTGAGGACGGGTGAGTAAATCAATTTCAGATATTCGACTTCAGCTACGTTATTCACGTAGCTGAAATTGTGTATCTAAAATCGATTTTACCCCGTAGTGTAGACCAGCCCTGAGCTTGGCTCCCAATGCTGTAGCATGATCTATGCTGCCATTTTACAGTGCTGAAACTTGCATTGCTTGGGGTGTGTTTTTTTTCATACCCCTGAGCGAAGAATGTTTCAGTGCTGTAAGTGGCAGTGTAGATAAGGCCTTAGCTAAAAACAGTCTGATCATTCTGAATGCTCTCCTGATCTGTGATTATTATTTTTATTTTTTAAATCAGGAAGAATAAGCAAACTTAAAAGGTTTTGAATTTTGAAAGAGAAAGTAGTTAAGGACATAGAGGTGAATGATAATTGGGATAAAATACAAGGTGGTTTTAAAAAAGGTAGATTGTGCCAGACCAACCCGATCTCCTTCTTTGAGAAGATAACTGATTTTTTTTTAGGCCAAGGAAATGCAGATCTAATCTATCTGGATTCCAATAAGGCATTTGATACAGTTCCACATGGAAATTATTGGTTAAATTGGAGAAGATGGGAATCAATATGAGAACTGATAGGTGGACAAGGAACTGATTAAAAGGGAGATTACAACAGGTCATACTGAAAGGTGAACTGTCAGGCTGGAAGGAGGTTACTAGTGGAGTTCCTCAGGGATTATTTTGGAACCTATTTTATCTGACATTTTTTATTACCGATTTTGGCACTAAAGGTGCATGTGCTAATAAGATGTGCAGATGACACAAAGTTGGGAGGTATTACCAATATGGAAGAGGACTGGAATATCATACAAGAAGATCTGGATGATCTTCTAAACTGGAGTAACAGAAATGGGATGAAATTTTAATAGTGCAAAGTGCAAGGTCATGCATTTAAAGACTAACAACAAGAATTTTTGCTGTAAGCTGGAGATTTATCAGTTGAAAGTGACCGGGGAGCAGAAAGGCTATTGACTGATCACAGAATAACTATGAGCTGTCAATATGATGCAGCCGTGAAAAAGGCTAATGCAGTCCTATGATCAGGTGGGGTATTTTTGAGAGAGACTGGGAAATGTTAGTATCATTATACAAGGCATTGGTGAGACTTCATCTGGAATACTGTGTGCAGTTCTGGTCTCCCATGTTTAAGAAGGATGAATTCAAACTGGAACAGGGACAGAGAAGGGCTACTAGGACGATCAAAGGAATGGGAAACCTACCTTATGAGAGGAGACTCAAAGAGCTCAGCTTGTTTAGCCTACCCAAAAGAAGGCTGAAGGGAGATATGATTGCTCTCTATAAATACATCAGAGGAATAAATACCAGTGAGGGAGAGGAGTTATTTATGTTAAGCACCAATGTGGACACAGGAACAAATACATATAAACTGGCCATCAACAAGTTTAGGCTCAAAATTAGGCAAAGGTTTCTAATGACCAGAGGAGTGAAATTCTGGAACAGCCTTCCAAGAGGAATACTGGGGGCAAAAAATCTAACTGGCTTCAAGACTGAGCTTGATAAGTTTATGGAGGGGATGGTATGATGGGTATGGCCTACAATGGCTTGTGGCCCATTAGCAAAAATCTCCAACAGTCGGAGACAGGAAACTAGTTAAAGAGGGTTCTGAGTTACTACAGAGAATTCTTTCCCAGGTATCTACTTGATGGGTCATGCCCACAGGCCCAGTTTCTAGCTGATCACCATATTTTGGGGTCAGTAAGGAATTGGTTGGAACAGAATTGGAACAGATCAGATTGGCAGAGACCCTGTGTTAGGTTTGTTTGTTTGTTTGTTTGTTTGTTTATTTATTTGCTTTCTTCTGCTGCACGGGGCATTGGTCTCTTTTAGGTTTAAACTAGTGGGAATAGTGAATTCTCTGTAACTTGAGGTCTTTAAACCATTATTTGAGGATTTCTGTAACTCAACCAGAGTTTAGGGGTCTATTATAGGAGTGAGTGTGTGAGTTTCTGTGGCCTGCAATGTGCAGGAGGTCAGAATAGATGATCATGATGGTCCCTTCTGGCCTTAAAGTCTATGAGTTTGGTTCCCTGTGGAAGTACAGTAGATATTGCCTCTCTGGCATTCTGGTGTTTTTTTCACTTCTAATTAACAGAGTTTAAGTTCAGTATGGAACCTTATGATAGTCTAGTCTGACCACCTTCATAACACAGACCATAGAAATTTACTGACTAGCTCCTGCATCCAGCCCATAACTTCTAGTCGAGTGAGGAAATATTTTTTAGAAAGTCGTCCAGTCTTGATTTAAAGATTCCATTTCATGAAGAATCCACCTCATCCTTAGGTAAGTTGTTACAATGATTAATTACCCTCACTGTTAAAAATGTTCACTTTATTTCCAGACTAAATTTTTCTAGCCGCAATTTCCAGTTGCCATTGGCTCTTGTATATGTTTAGCTGCAAAATAAAAGGGGCTTCTGATTTCAGAAATCCACACCCAACATCCTGCACTTCACACAGCCACAGAAAATGCAGAATTCATAAGAATTTGATCTCTCAGTGATTATCATTGTTTTTACACTTCCCACAGGAATCTGTTCTTGGCTCACTGCTATTCAATATCTTTATAAATTATTTGAAAAAGTATATTATCATTGCTGGTAAAGTTTGAGAATATTGAATAGCAGTAGGCCAAGTACAAATTTATGTGGGACCTCACTAGAATTCTCCTATTTGATGTTGACTTCCAACTAACAATTACTTTTTGAGATCTTTAAGTTAACCAGTTTTTAGTAAATTTAATATGTGCTGCATTGGTCTGTATAGAGCAGTGTTTCCCAAACTTGGGATGCCGCTTGTGTAGGGAAAGCCCCTGGCGGGCCGGACCGGTTTGTTTACCTGCCACGTCCACAGGTCCGGCCAATCGCAGTTCCCACTGGCCAGTGTTTGCTGCTCCAGGCCAGTGGGAGCCTCTGGAAGTAGCGGCCAGTACATCCGCCAGCCTGCGCTGCTTCCAGCAGCTCCCGATGGCCTGGAGCAGTGAACCACAGCCACTGGGAGCCACGATCAGCCGGACCTGTGGAAGCGGCAGATAAACAAACCACCCTGGCCCACTAGGGCTTTCCCTACACAAGCGGCATCCCAAGTTTGGGAAACACTGGTATAGAGCAGTCTCAGCTTGTCTTGATTTTCACTGAAACAATTACTTTCCCCATTTGTGTCTTAATAAACACATTAATATCCAAATTTAGGTTTGTTAAAACAAGGTTTTATAAAACCAAAGTGAGAGAAAAATGCAGTGCATTTTTCAAAGATTCGTGGTTTTTTTTGTTTGTTTATTTAACCGTTTTAAGAATGGAGTCTGTCTGGAGGTGCCTGTTCCTACTTCCACTGAAGTTATTGAGAGCGAGCATCAGATGTTTAGCACTCAAACCACTTACTTAAGTGTCTAAATATGGATGCAAGTGTCTAATTTTAAGTATGCCAGTTTGAAAACACTGTCCATATACAGTATCTCACCTACAAATATGTATCTCCACTCTTTTCAGCCTCCTTTTGTCTTAACCTCTTTTTATGAAGTCCAATCCTAGGAGGAGCCTCAATTTCCATTGAAGCCAATGGCAAAACTCCCATTGACTTCAGGGAGAGAAAACCAGGATTCTGTTGTTTTTCTATTTTTTTTTTCCTGTACTCCTCTTTTCACTCTCCCTTGCTTGATACTCTCTTCCTTTCTCCTTTCTCCCAGTTGGTACCCACTTAAGTAAGCCTATAAATTGGAATAATGAACCCAAAGGGTCAGTACTATGGTATGTAATCACTTTGCTTTTTATACTAATAAAACTTAGATTTTGTTCACAAACAGAAAATTCAGTTATTACAATATGCTAACAGAATGTTTCTTGTATCTTTGCTCATTTTCAGATCCTAAAACAATAGTCTTGGGGTGGGGAGAGGGGAATTAATATAGTTTTGTGTTTGGATTTTGTCATTCTTTTGAAGTGCCAGAAACCCAAATATTATAGCACGGTGCTAGGGCTTTAGAATCAAAAAGTGAAACTGAGTTGTCTATTTTAATTTTTAATACTGAGATAAGTGAATTTTATAGCTAGCAAATTTCAATATTTGTGGAAAAACAGATATTTTTTTTAATTTGTACAAAAATTTTATACCTCCTTAGCTTAATAATATGGGAAGGAAATTTTATTTCTTAAATATGACTTTTAAAATGACAACGACTCTGTAGTTTGTACCTATCAGCACAAGGGTAGCCATAGTACAAATTTGGAGCCAAATGCAACCCTGTTTAATACTGATATGGATTCCATGGAAACTGTGTGTGTCAACATGAAATGTCCCATCTTCTTCCAAGAGGAAAGCCATTTGGATCAGAATGGAGCTGGAGTATTTTGGTGCCAGTTCTGTAAATGGTTAAACACCTTTAGCTGTAATGGGACTGCTCACATGCTTAAAATGAAGCACACACAAGTGTTTGCAGGATCAGTGATGCTATCTCATGAGCCACTTCTTTATTAAACAGGATGGCTGTAATGTGTGTCACTTCATGAAGATAAAGACTCTGATCCTGTATGGAGCCGAGGGTCTTCAAAACTCATTGAAAAGAGTGAAGGGAGCCCTGCACCTCACAGGATAAGACGTTAAATGTAGCCCTTAGATTCCTGACAAATTGACACTATTACCCCTCTCATCCCTCCACCCCCTTTGGGCTAAATTTGGGCACCACAGATTTAGGAAAGCCATAAAATGCAGATTACTAATAAAATATTCTCCAAAGATACCTCAGGGCTTAGGAGTTTTTAGGATATACTGAATCAATACGTAGTCACAAATTGTGTGTGTGAAAGACACTGCACTATACAGCCTTGTGAAAATTTTGATGACACATTAATACTGTGTACCTTATATGCAGTAGTGATTTGTCTAAGTTTTATCCTGACCGTGTATATTTTTTAATTCCCACATCATAGGATAGCATCCTGCAAAAATTAATTTAAAAGAACAGTTTTATTTAAAAGAAGAGGAGTGCTTCTAAAGCCAAAAATCGTCACATTATGTTTTCCTTTTGTAATTTCAAAATAGCTACAATGATTAAAGTAAAATATGTTTAAAAATAATAAATAAAATAAATAAAATTGCTACTGGGTTGAGAAAAACTTTTATTTTTTAGTCTAGATCAAATTTGTGCATCAGAGCTACAAAACTGTTAGCCAAAGGCTGCAAAATGGAGATGCTGACAGACCATTTACTATAGCATTACAAGTAAGTGTGTGTGTGTGTGTTCTAACACCCTATGCCTTAAAGAAACATTCTTAATAGAACACCCTTATTTCTCAATTCATTCTGATTCCTAGGCGTGCAGTATAGCAAACTCCACTCCTATTAATACACTAAGATGACCTTTTGAAGCCACCCAGGCTGAATTTCACTGAATTTTAAGAATGAAGATAGTTCTTCTTTGGAACTACTGCACAAAGAACAAAGTCATTTCACAATACTGAGCCATGTGCAGTGCTGACTGATGAGAATATGTTTAAAACTAGCCTCCAAGGGCCAGATTTTTGAAGGTATTTATGTGCTACAGATGCATATAGCTGCCTAGTGGGACTGTTTCATCTGAATGATCCTTCATAGATCCCCGATGTGGAGAATGCCCGGTGGGTATACCAGACATTCTTCATGCAGAGTGCTTTGCAGCAACCATTCCATGATATCATTGGGCCATAATACAAGTGAAGCTCATCACAGGAAACCCCTTCCCTCCCCATTTCTCATTGCAAGGTCTCTAGTTTTCAGGCATTGCTCCCTGTTTTTTCAGCATCTTTTATTGCACATTGGCTTTTCAGTGCACACCTTCTATATAAACAAGTCTGCTCAGCTTTGCTCTGTTTGACCTTCTCGCTGCCTGCAGAGCTTCCTTCACTAATGCACTCACCATTTTTTGCTGTTCTTTGATAGTCTCAAAGGGAGAGTAGATTAGAGCTTTCCTGAAAATTTGCATTGCTCTGCAAAAAGGACCAAGAAACACTAGAAGAGAGGGAAAAAAAGACAAAAGTATCAAAGCAAAGTTGGGATGAAAGGGAAGAAGAAATAGAAAGAAAGTGAGGCTAGTGGATAGGAAATAACTGGGGGAAGAAGATATTGTGTAGATTTAAGGATTATTTTCTCCTATCATTTCCATCTAGAGAAAAAATTTTAAGCATGAGGCTATATCATTATATGCAAGAAAGAATGGAAAAGATGGGATTTTAAACTAAGCTTGTGGTTTGCTATACAGGTTGTAATTCTAATTAAAATCTAAAAGCCAGCCACAGTCTCAAACCCTGTAAAATGACGCACAGTGAAAACCTGTACTGTGAGTTGTTGGTAATTAAATGCCAAGGTCATGAGTTCACTATAAGTGAATATATATTGGTGTCCTTCTGTCAAGTGGTAACAGATGTCAGGGTCTTCTAGGTTTGTTTCCTACTGGAAGAGAAATCAGTGGCATGGACTCAGGTAATATTCTTAGTGTAACTTGTTCTATTTACACCTCTACCAGTCCTGGGACAGAGGTGGTCACAAATGGTATGCAAGCAATTTTCATTTTCAGCTATATCAGCCCAAACACCAGCAAGTTGGTTCCCAAGTTGCCAGTACTGGATTTACCCTGGCACGGGGCCCAGACTCAGAAGGGGACCCATAACACTTACTTCCTCCCCTCTCTCAGTGCTGTACAAGCAGAGGCCCTGCTCCGAGCAGCAGGATCTGGCATGGGAGCTCAGAACCCAAGAGGCCCTGGGAGCTGTAGTTCCTTGGCCAGCTCCCTGCCTAGAGAGCCTGCCTTGGAGCAGGGAAGGGACTACATTTCCCAGCATTCCCTTGGCCACGATCAACAGGAAATGGGGGGGGAGTGGGGAAGTTGAAATATGGACCACAGCTTGCTGTGTATGGAGAGCTGGCTACTAGAAGGGGGTGGCAGTTTGAATGGGGAACAAGTATGCCCAAGGAGTAGAAGATATCACCCTCAGAAGACTTCCCCAGACTGGATTAGGGATGCTGGTGTGACCTCGCCTGGCAGCCCCCAAAGACAGGACTGAGTGGAATGAAGGGACAGTGCACCTCTCTATCTGAAACCTACCAAGGGAGGTAAGTGGACCCTTTTAGGAAAAGTTAAAATGAAAAGTAAGGGAGGGGAGGCTCTACTAGAGGACCTGGGCAGCTTTAGGTACAGTACCAGGCATGCCGGAGGATTTCGACTTCTGAACCATGGAAGCAGAAATTGACTTTTCCTTTCCAGATTTATCCAATATTCAGAAAAGGAACCTGGCACCTGCCTTCCAGATTTGAATACTCTCAAACTTCAGGAGTGCTCATGCTTAATTTGGGCAGCTGTTATTTCATTTCTCCTAGATCAAATATACTGATCCACTGTAATTTGCTGTAGAAAAAGTAGGATAAAATTGAGCAACAAATGCTGGGGTCTTCCCAGTGCTAACTAGGACTGGAATTGCTATTTTCAACAGCCATTACCATTTTTTTTTTAGTTTTAAGTTTTGTTTGTTTAAAAAGAAGACAGTGATGTTACATTGGCAAATTCCCCATAGAAACGAAGAGTGGGACAAAAAAATAATAAAGGCACCTCAATTTTTCTTCATGTATGTAGGACAGTCTTAGAATATGGATCCACTTTACTGCAGTTCTGTAACCATGTGGGAACCAGTCCTGTCTGTGTTCTGTGCACATCCTAAATTCTTACTGAATTCAGAAGTGCCTTGCTTTTGTAACCATACTACCTGATATTTTCAGCCCTTGTAAGCAAAACAGGTTTACATTTAGTAATTAATGTAATTACTCAGAAACTCTCAGAAAAAGTTAGGTGCTATAGGAGGTGTTGTTTATTCACTAGGTAATGTGAGACCTTCCTGTTACAATAGTAAACTAGTGCAGCATAGAATGCACTTTGCTTCTAGAGTCTAGAATGGGGTCCTTTGCTTCTATATGCAGCCCATTAAAGGCAATGAAAAGACTCTCACTCACTTCAACAGGCTTTGGACAGAACCAGTTATACACAGGGTAACTCCACTGTCTTCACAGGGTCCTGGTCCCACAGCGGAGAGGGGGCAAGTGAGCTTGTTGCAGAGCTGCTATTCAGGGATGGGAACCTCCTGGCACCCCAGCCGCCAAAATCATTCAGGCAGCACTTTCTGCACAACTATGTGCTAGTTGAGTGGTGTGTGGGAATTGGTGGCCTCTACTGCAGGTGTTGGGCATCTCAGGTACTTACAGCCGTGGCCTAGAGGAGGAAAGTGCCTAACTGCAGAGTCTGCAGCTGCCTAGGGCCAGCGCTGAGGATTTAGAGTCCCTAGTGCCGCCGTTGCAAGGTACAAGCATGCTCAGCCTTGGAATTGCCACCCCTCCTTCACTAGTAGCTGCAGTTATCTAAGGCTGGCCCCTGGCAATTGGCCCCATGGCTATAGTCAGAGAAGCTGCAGGTAGCTCTGTGACTACTGGGGGCCATCAAGTTAGAGCAGATAAAGAAACTGGAGTTAACCTCAAGGAACGGAGGTCACCAGTAGGAAAGGAATGTCAAGGGGAGCAGGGAAAGAGGAAGCAGGTCAGGCTTGCAGTGGGAGAATAGCTCGAGCTGGTTGGGGAGCATGTTCAAACAAGTTTGGGGAGAGGTATTGGTGATCAGGTAGTAGGCTAGCATGTAGATGGGAGCAGAGGGAGAAAGGCTGATGTCTTCAAATTCCCAAGGTCTAAGTCCTCACTTTTGGGAAATGGTGTTTGCAAGTGGCTTGCTCAAATGGCAGGATGGGTGCTGAGGGAGGGATTTGTCAGAATTGATCAGGTATCTGTTGGCTTTAGAACTTTGAGCTGAAACTAGGACCACATACAGTGACTATGCGAAGTAGGGTGGTACTGGAGACATGGCTATAGAAGGTCTGAATGAGGAAGGAGAGAAATCTGTGGGGAGTTTCCCTGATCACTATGAAAGTTCTGTTCACTGTGGACACTGATAAACCCACATGTGTATACAGCTCAGTGAGAAAAACGGGGGCCTGAGGGAGCTGTCTATGGCAATGCATATAGTCATGTAGACGTGTGTGTGATCAAAATGAAAAATGTCTCTGAGATTCAGTACTGGGTATACTATGGCACCAATGGCACTGCCACACCAGGCCCACGCTTGGAGCCCACAGTGACTACATGGGGGCCCACAAATATGTTTGGCGCTGGGGCCCACGAAAGGTTAATCCGGCCCTGCATGTTGCAACTCAGCCTCAAGAATTAACTTAAATTAACAAGACTAAGGGCTTGTCTACATTACCAGCTGGATCGATGGGCAGCGATCGATCCAACGGGGGTCGATTTATCGCATCATCTCTAGATGTGATAAATCGACCACCAAGCGCTTACCTGTCGACTCTGGTACTCCACCAGGGCGAGAGGTACAGGCAGAGTCGACGGGGGAGTGTCAGCCGTCGACTTAACTGCAGTGAAGACACTACTGTAAGAAGATCTAAGTATGTCGACTTCAGCTACGTTGTTCACGTAGCTGAAGTTGCATAACTTAGATCGATTCTCCCTCCCCCCCGCCCCGCCCCAGTGTAGACCTGGCCTCACAAAAGAACTAGCTCCTTTACTGCTTGCCACAGTTGTCCTAAAGAAACAGCAATGGTAAACCAGCACACACCCTGGTTACATACTCTGCTCTCAGCTTTGTCCGAAACCCCATGCTGTGCTATCTTAACGGCTGTTGGTAACTGTGTTAAAGCTAGCTCAGGTAGGCTAGCCTATGCACAGCTTTTACTGTGTAGATGTACCCTAAGAAAACTGCTACCTGCCTCACTCACTGTAGATCAGCGGTTCTCAACCCCCAGGGTGCATGCGGTCCAATTAGCACACAGCTGCGGCCCAGCTAGCGAACAGGAGCAGCTAACAGGCCTTTAGAGGGAGAGTCTAAGGGGTGGGTGGCTAGATACACTTAACATTCTTTAAACTTAAAGCCCAAAACACCCCCTGATAAAAACAAAACATTAACAAAGGAATGAGCTTCGGGAATATAAAGAGAATGCAGGCAGAAGTCCAGCAACAGAGTGGGGACTATCCAGTTTATTGCACTCAATGCAGCATGTATGACTACCAGCCCTATGGGCAGGTGGCGTATGTGTGTGTTCAGTGCAAGGAGCTCCTGACCCTCAGAGACCATGTATGGGCTTTGGAGACCAGAGTGGGTGAACTGGAGGAGCTAAGGGAGACAAAGGTACATAGATGAGACTTGCCAGGACACAGCAGGACAGTCCTACCCCTGGTCTGACAGCCTCTGTGCTGTTGAGGAGGATGAGGGAAGGAGAACATTCAACTGGAGCAGAGGGAAATGATCCCATAGTTGGGAGGGACCCTCCTTCCAGATGATGTTGTGGTATCCTCTCGCACTGATGACATCTCTCCAGGGGAGGGAACTCCAGTTATTAGGAAGAGACAGGTAACAGTTATGGGGGATTTGATCTAGATAGACTTATGTGTAGTGCTGGGGAGGAGCCAGTGGGCGTGGTACATGTAGGTACCAGTGACATAGGGAAGGATAGGAGAGAGGTCCTGGAGGCCAAATTTAGGCTGCTAGGTAAGAGATTGAAGTTCAAGACGTCCATGGTGGCATTCTCTGAAATGCGTCCAGTTCCACACACATGGACAGTTAAACAGGCAGAACTGAGGGGTCTCAATGTATGGATGAGACAGTGGTGTAGGGAGAAGGGGGTTAGATTTATTAGGAACTGTGGAAACTTTGGGAAAAGGGGTAGCCTATACAGAAAGGATGGTCTCCACCTAAACCAAAATGGAACCCGATTGCTGGCAATTAAAATGAAAAAGTTTGTAGAGCCATAGACATCAACTCCATGGGTGCTCTGGGACTGGAGCACCCATGGGGAAAAATTAGTGGGTGCTCTGCACCCACCGGCAGCCAACCTCCCCTCATCCCCTGCCCTACCTCCTCCTCCTCCCCTGAGCACTTTGCATTCCCGCTTCTGCGCCTAACTCCCAGCATTTCCCACCCGGCCACTGCCAAACAGCTGTTTGGCAGCTTTAACATGCTCCGGGAGGTGCGGGAAAGTGGTGGACTCGGGAGGAGGTGGGGAAGAGGCGGGGCCAGGATGGGGATTTGGGGAAGGAGTTGGAATAGGGGCAAGGAGGGGGCAGAGTTGGGGCAGAGACTTTGGGGAAGGGGTTGGAATGTGGGTGGGGCCAGGGCAGAGGCGGGCTTGAGCACCCACGTGAAAGAGGGGAAGTTGGTGCCGATGCATAGAGCAGTTTTTAAACTAAGGGCTGGGGGGAAGCTGACAGGTGCAGAGGAGCATGTGGTTCGGACAGATATGCCTTAGGGGAGGATTCTCTATGTCCTAGTAAGGAGGAGAGGATGGAAGATGATAAAATACGAGTAGGATCTGATGAGATACAGTCAAATGAAAGAGAGTCCTATTCAATTTCATCATGTCATGGCAGACAGCTAAAAAGTGACAAGTTTTTAAAGTGCTTATATACAAATGCTAGGAATCTAAATAATAAGATGGGCGAACTAGAGTGCCTCATATTAAATGAAGATTATTGATATAATAGGCATCGCAGAAACTTCGTGGAATGAGGATAATTAATGGGACACAGTAATACCAGGGTACAAAATATATCACAAGGACAGAATAGGTCATGTTGGTGTGGGAGTGGCACTATATGTGAAAGGAAGTGTAGAATCAAATGAAGTAGAAACCTTAAATGAAGCAAAGTGTACCATAGAATCCCTGTAGACAGTATTTCCATGCTCTAATAATAAGAATATAGCAGTAGGGATATATTACTGACCACCTGACCAGGATAGTGATAGTGACTCTGAAATGCTCAGGGAGACTATAAAAATAAAAAACTCAATAATAATGGGGAATTTCAACTTTCCCCGTATTGACTGGGTTCATATCACCTCAGGATGGGATGCAGAGATAAAGTTCCTTGACACCTTAAATGGCTGCTTTTTGGAGCAGCTAGTCCTGGAACCCACAAGAGGAGAGGCAATTCTTGATTTAGTCCTACGTGGAGCACAGAATCTGCTCCATGAGATGAATATAGCAGAACTCCTTGGTAATAATGAGCATAATTAAATTTAACATCCTTGTGCTGTGGAAAACACCATAGCAGCCCATCACTGTAGCATTTTATTTCAGAAAAAGGAACTACACAAAAATGAGGAAGTTAGTTAAACAGAAATTAAAAGGTGAAAAGTGAAATTGACAGAAGTGAAATCGCTGCATGGAAACATTTTAAAGACACCATAATAGAGATTCAACTTAAATATATACCCCAAATGAAAAAACATAGTAAGAGAACCAAAAAAGTGCCACCGTGGTTGAACAACAAAGTAAAAGAAGCAGTGAGAGACAAAAAGGCATCCTTTTAAAAAGTGGAAGTGAAATCGTAGTGAGGAAAATAGAAAAGAGCATAAACTCTAGCAAATGAAGTGTAAAAATATAATTATGTAGGCCAGGAAAAAAAAAAGAATTTGAAGAACAACTGGCCAAAGACTCAAAGTAATAGCAATTTTTTTAAGTACATCAGAAGCGGGAAGCCTACTAAACAATCAGTGGGGCCACTGGACAATCAAGATGCTAAAGGAGCTCTCAAGGACGATAAGGCCATTGAGGAGAAACTAAATGAATTCTTTGCATCGGTCTTCATGGCTGAGGAGGTGAGGGAGATTCCCATATCTGAGCTATTCTTTTTAGGTGACAAATCTCAGGAACTGTCCCAGATTGAGGTGTCATTAGAGGAGTTTCTGGAACAAACTGATAAACTAAACAGTAATGAGTCACCAGGATCAGATGGTATTCACTCAAGAGTGCTGAAGGAACTCAAGTGTGAAACTGCAGAATGACTATCATTTAAATCAACTGTACCAAGTGACTGGAGGATAGCTAATGTGACCCTAATTTTTAAAAAGGGCTCCAGAGGTGATCCCATCAATTACAGGCTGGTAAGCCTGACTTCAGTACCAGGAAAACTCATTGAAACTATAGTAAAGAACAAAATTGTCAGACACACAGATGAATATAACTTGTTGGGAGAAAAGTCAACATTTTTTTTGTAAAGGGAAATCATGCTTCACCAATCTACTAGAATTCTTTGAGGGGGTCAACAAGCATGTGGACAAGGTGGATATAGTGTACCTGATTTTCAGAAAGCCTTTGACAAGGTCCCTCACCAAAGGCTCTGAAACAAAGTAAGCTGTCACAGCGTAATGGGGAAGGTCCTCTCATGGATTGGTAATTGGTTAAAAACTAGGAAACAAAGAATAGGAATAAATGGTCAGTTTTCAGAACGGAGAGTGGTAAATGGGATGGTGTCCCTAGCCTCTGTTTGCCAGAAGCTGGGAATGGGTGACAGGGAATGGAGGACTTGATGATTACCTGCTCTGTTCATTCTCTTTGCGGCACCTGGCGTTGGCCACTGTTGGAAGACAGGATTCTGGGCTAGATAGACCTTTGGTCTGAGCCAGTATGGGCGTTTTTTTGTTCTTATATGTTACATTCTTAGCTGTGTGCTAAAGGCCACTGTGGATTCCCAGCTGCCCTGCCGCTGGACGCAGCAAGGTCCAGGCTGCCTAGCTCAGCATAGTGGGGTCAGAGCCACCAGCTAGCCTCACAGGAGCCAGAGTCCGGGACTGCTGCCTGGCCTCCCACCCAGGGCTCTCCTCCTGGCCCCACTCTGTGACGGATCTTGGGTGAGGCACTGCACATAGGGGCTGGGGGGATGCTCGGTGCTGTGGTTCTCAATCTGAGACCTACATAACACATTGTGGTCCGCATATACAGCCCACAATGATAAATAGGTTGAGAACCACTGCTTTAGACAAGCAGGTGAGAACTTTGAAGTCTCCCTAATGAAGAGAGTGGTGGTGTCTTTTGTCTTCCAAACCCCCAATGGGAGTGTGTGAAATTCCTGCTGAAGACACCCAAGGGGGGAACTGGCCTACAGCTCCTCCCTGAATATGCAGGTCACTGGGCCTCACTATGAGAAGACAGTGGCAGGTAAGGAGACCACCCGTTGGGAGAAGAGACGTTGTCTGAGGAGAGCTAAGGCCAAGGTTCTGGATGTTTAGCTGAACTGAAAACTGAGAGATTCACTTTACAAATGCCTCAAACTCCCCAGGATGTGCACTCAATACCTCCCACCTCGATGGGGGCAGCCATGGGTGTCAACATGGGTCACAGGTCAACATAGGTTACAGGTCCCAATATTATTAGCCTAAGTGCTGCCTGTTTCAAACAATGTCAGTGATCTCTCCATTGTGTTTGTGGATCTTCATCTTGAGCACAATTGGGGCCAGTTATTCAAAAGTTTACATGCTGGTGTACACCTGAAAATTGTCTTGAGTATATAACATGCCTTTTTTAAGCTCCTTCACAGAGTTAGGTCATCAATGGCTTTCATAAGGAGAGGCAAAACTCGGCATACAGCATCATGTGACTATATCAGCAAGATCACGCACAACTGGCTGGAGCATAGGCAGAACTACACATCAAGACCTACAAACAATTTCCAGGGGCTAGTGCTGAGCTTTTTGGACTGAAAGCTAGCCATTTACTTATACAACAACAAAACCACCTAGGTTCCTTATGCACCCATCTCTCTGGAATGAGAAACCTACACTTTCCCCAAAAGCATTGTATATTGATAAAAGCAATTTAATGTGGCAGAGACACAATGGAAGAGAGGCACAATAAAACTGAATCATTCTCTTTAAACCAGAATACCCAATAAGACAGAATTTGCTCTTTAACAGGTGTATTGTCCCATGACAGAGGGCAGAATGGACTCTTTTGTGTATTCAGCTATAATAAGCTGAAAGCTGGTATCAGATAACTCTAAAAATAATGTAAACAAAAGTCTTTGTAAGAACCATTTTGGTCATAGTTCACCTCAATTAACATGCACAAACATGTTGTGTAACAATACATATAAGAAAGCTATAGCAAATGGAAACTTACTGTACTACAGTTGATCACTATTCTTTCCTGGTGAAACCCACTGACTGCTATACTTACCTACATGCCTCCAGCTTCCATCCAGGACATACCACACGATCCATTGTCTACAGCCAAGCTCTAAGATACAACCGGTATTTGCTCCAATCCCTCAGACAGAGATAAACACCTACAAGATCTCTATCAAGCATTCTTAAAACTACAATACCCACCTGCTGAAGTGAAAAAACAGATTGACAGAGCCAGAAGAGCACCCAGAAGCCACCTACTACAGGACAGGCCCAACAAAGAAAATAACAGAACGCCACTAGCCATCACCTACAGCCCCCAACTAAAACCTCTCCAGCGCATCATCAAAGATTTACAACCTATCCTTAAAGATGATCCCTCACTCTCACAGATCTTGGGAGACAGACCAGTCCTCGCTTATAGACAGCCCCCCAACCTGAAGCAAATACTCACCAGCAACCGCACACCATACAACATAAACACTAACCCAGGAACCTATCCTTGCAACAAAGCCCGATGCCAGCTCTGTCCACATATCTATTCAAGTGACACCATCATAGGACCTAATCACATCAGCCACGCCATCAGGGGCTCATTCACCTGCACATCTACCGATGTGATATATGCCATCATGTGCCAGCAATGCCCCTCTGCCATGTACATTGGCCAAACCGGACAGTCTCTACGCAAAAGAATAAATGGACACAAATCTGACATCAGGAATCATAACATTCAAAAACCAGTGGGAGAACACTTCAACCTCTCTAACCACTCAGTGACAGACTTGAAGGTGGCAATTTTGCAACAAAAAAACTTCAAAAACAGACTCCAAAGAGAGACTGCTGAACTCGAATTAATATGCAAATTAGATACAATTAACTTAGGCCTAAACAGAGACTGGGAATGGTTGGGTCATTACACTAATTGAATCTATTTCCCTATGTTAAGTTCTCCTCACACCTTCTATGGGTCATCTTAATTATCACTTCAAAAGTTTTTTTTCCTCCTGCTGATGATAGCTCATCTCAATTGATTAGACTCGTCCTGTTGGTATGCATACTTCCACCTTTTCATGTTCTCTGTATGTATAAATATCTCCTGTCTGTGTGTTCCATTCTATGCATCCGAAGAAGTGAGCTGTAGCTCACGAAAGCTCATGCTGAAATAAATTTGTTAGTCTCTAAGGTGCCACAAGTGCTCCTGTTCTTTTTCCTGGTGAAGTGATTATTTACAGTACTGTAGTTAAATAAAGTCCTTTTTAGCTGCATTAAGATCTTGCCTTTCAAGAAACAAGAACTCCAGGAATTCTAATTGTATAGTATGGTAAGAATGACAGGGCTAGCACTTCAGGAATTTACCAAAATAGTTAAAATATATGCTGCTTGACAGGGATTTTAAGTGTTTGATATATTAGGAAGATTAGCTAATTATTTCTTTCTATAATTGGCTCATATATTGAATATAGTTAATTCAGATCTTTAGTTAATTGCAAATGAGTCACATCTGAAGTATGACTCACTTGTTTGACTGAAAGGATCATAGCTTTGTGTTCAAAGAGATTAAACAAGATACTGTAATATATTGTACCAAACAGATAGTTTAGGCTCATATTTTAAGTTTGGTTAAGAAGGGTTTTACAAAATCCATTATGAATACAAATATATTTATATTTTTGAAAATGTTTGAATAAGTATTCTTTTAATAAATTCAAAGAAATATTTTTTTTAAAACTTTTTTTATTTTAAATTTAAATAATCCCCATACAGTGCTGGAAACACATATGCTGTAGCATTCTGATAGTGTATGGAAAACAGAAATACTTTCTGCTTATTGCCTAACTGACCAGTCCAGTTTATCTGTTCAAAATATGCAAAGAGCAAAATGTAAACAAGCATCTTAAATATAGACAAGTATAATAGTACAGCTCCACTAATATAAGGTGTTTTTAGTAGCTGAATCTTGGGGAGTGCTATAGAAATTTTTCTGTGAATATTAAAACACATTTTCATCAGTTTTCTTTGTTCCCTTTGATTGCTTTCTATAAATATCATAGCAAATACATGTATTGATATAAATTACTATTAATAATCCAATGCTTTATTTAGAGGGGGAGAAAGGAGTAGTATGTTCTATGTGTGATTAAACATGGGTTTTCCTTAGGTCACTTCCAAGAACCAAGCATCCCTGTACAACTTTCATGCGTGTATCTTTATTCCAAGAACTAGCAGTCTTTACTGAACAAATGCCATTAAATCTGCCCATAAAACATCTTTAGTTTTGAGTGCTGCCTTTTGAAAGAAAGATATTAATGAGTCAAGATATTTACTAAGGGATTTTTACTAGATTCTGGTCCTGATTCACCTCTGCTTTATTCCAGCTCAATGGTTGTATAAGTCTGCTGAAGCAAGTAATTTCATTGGTGTAAAACTGAAATTGGTGGTGGATCAGGCGTTCTAAGTTAAAAGACTTAGGCCTTGGCTACACTGGCGCTTTACAGCCCTTGGCTACACTGGCGCTTTACAGAAAAAACACACCCCTGAGCACAGTAAGTTACAGGACTGCAAAGCGCCAGTATAAACAGTGCCCCACTCCAAGCGCTGCAAGCTAATCTTCATGGGGAGGTGGAGTACCTGCAGCACTGGGAGAGCACTTCAAAGTGCTGCCACGGGAGCGTTCCCATGGCAGCGCTGTATGGCTGCAAGTGTAGCCATACCCTTAAACATTCAGATTTTGGACTTAGTTCTGGCATTTTTTAGGAAAATATTTATAACCATGTGATACCTTTAAAAACAATGTATGATGGATTTAATACTGCCTGGTGATAATTTATGAATTCTGTATGTTGGCCTGGCTATTGAGATGTTTACCGTGTGAATTTGTTGGTTTAGCTCGATAACGGGCTGTGTAGAAAAACAGGCAAGAAGGAAAGAATGGCTCAAGATAGCCAGCTTTCGCAAACACTTGAGTTGTTAAGGAACAAAGCCAGACCTTTTAGTGTTGATAATTTTGCCTCCATCTTCAGCTAACCTATAGAACTGGTTTTGACCAGGAAAAGAAAAGACTTACAGATACTGAGGAACAAATAACTGCATCAAGGGCTTAAAGAGAGCCATTTGTTGGGAAGTAGATTGACACAAAGAGTCCCCTGCCTGGGTCACTATCAAAGGACAGTACGACCCTAAATGTAGGCCCCTGTTAGAGGAGTTTCTGTACCCTATCAGAAATGATTGGGTTAGACAGACCTTTGTATATTTTATACTGGCTTTGATGGACTAGAGATCCTGTGATGCAGTGGTGGACGCCCTCGGGAACTGGAATGTGCTTCCTGGGGAGAGGCTGCTGCAGTGGTGGTAACTGGCTCCATTTTGGGCTGGGAGCTAGAACTGAGTGTGGTTGCTCCTTTTGGGGCCTGGCTGGCCAAGGACAAGTTGTGACAGAGCTCTTGAGTTGATTTACTGGGGTTGAAGAGTGCCTGGGGTTAAGACCACGCTGCAGTTGGCTGCTTGTTAGTTCTCTTGGGTTCCAGGGAGGCGGGCGGGCATAAGCCTATGGGAAGGATCAGAAAATGTAACAAGGGCAGGTGTGAAGGTCGAAGGATGCTTGTTAGTGCTGAGCCCTAGCTCACGGACTCACTCTCCCCAGCTAAGCATTGAGAGCGGAAGCCAGGGACTGTTGGATGTGCAGATTTGAATTTGGCTCACAGATGACTAGAGAGAGAGAGAGACTCAGGGCTGTTCTCTCTGGGTTGAAGAGGTACTGTTAAGGTTCGATATGGCTACATTAAGTTGAAGAAGAAAAATGTCAGTCAGGGGCTATAGCTTGTCTTCATATACAGTGTTTAGCTTTAGAAATGCCTACACCAATGGAAGCGCTGCTCCCATCAGCAGTTAATCCACTGCCCTGAGAGGCATGAGGTATGTCGACGGAAGATCTCCCGTCAACATAGTGCTGTCTACACAGAGGGTTAGGTCTGTATAAACCTGAGGAATGTAGTTGTACCAAATATGGATCTGTAGTGTAGACCTAGCCTAAGACAACAACTGTTATTTCTAGGTAATACTGTGCCCAGTACAAAATTGCTTCACTACTCTTTGTTTCATCTGGGTTGCCTGGGCTCACCAAGAGAGGGCAAAGACTATAAACCTAAGGGAGAGTGCGTGCTCAGGGATGAGGTGGATATGCATGTAATGCTAAGAGTATTGCTGTTGAAAGCTCCATCTGCTCAGCTGAACCACTACAGCACCACCTACTGACCTGGTATGGTTGTAACAATTTAACCTATATTAATCTGTTGCATTTTCCATTGTATTTTGCTAAGATAACTTCAGCAGAGTTGAGTGGTTTCTATTTTGAATGTTGTCGCAGCCCTAAAGCCTATGCTCTAACATGGCGTCTGTTTGGCCAATTGTCGGTCAAAAGGTCACATTGGTACCGTGTGCAACACCGTGGTGCGGTGTGCAACATTATAGTGCTGTGTGCCTATTCCCGCTCTTTTTCCCGGTCAACTAAGGGTCAGACTAGTGCCATGTGCAAAAATACCAGTGTGCCTGTTCTCGAACCTTCTGTCAGTCAAAAGGTCAAGTTGGTACTGTGTGCAAAGGCATAGGGCTGTGTGCAAAAGTAGTGTGCCAGGTGCAGCTCCTATTGACATAGAGGGCACCAGCTCGGAACCTGGTTGGTGAAAGAGCTAGGGACCAATCAGACGCTGACCGAGTAAGAGCCTTTGAATAAAACTAAGTCTCGCGCCAGAATCTGCAGGAGTATCTGCGGGCTAGCTGAAAGGCCTGATCACCCTTTCAGCCAGGGTCTCCTCCGGATTTAGCTGGCTCGGGTTACGTCGATTTGCTTTCTTTTTTGGATTATTTTCCCGCCAATTCGTCATGCCCTTGGTGTCTGTACTGCTGGTCAGCTGCGCCTGAAGTGTGCTGTAAATACTGTGTTTTGCTTAACCTCTTTCCTTTTTCCCTCCCTTACTTGATACGTCATGCCCTTGGTGTCTGTACTCTGGTAAGCTGCACCTGGAGTGTGCTATAAATACTCTGTTTTGTTTAGCCTCTTTCCTTTTTCCCTCCCTTACTTGATACCAAGTTGTGTATATAGTATATGAAAGTTAAATTGTTGTATTAATTGCCATTGTGGTTAATTGTTGTATTTTACAATATTCGGTTAATATGCGCACAGTTTACTTAGTTTTGTGTATCTGTTCTGGATTTTAGTAAGCAGTTGATCATAGACTGCTTGGTTTTTTGTTGTTGAATGGAAATAGATTGTTTCAAGTTGTGTGTATATTCTTGTTCTGATAGTATTGTTAGTTGGTAAAAGTGCTCCTCCCCAGCCCAAGTTGCAACTCATTTCCTATTAATAAACAACCACTTGGTTTTGAATTACAGTCTGTTTTTGTTTTGATTTTCCTCACTGAATCAAATCCTTACTCGAACCTGCATTGATCTCGGACAGGTGTTTGCTGGTGTAAGAGCCATTATTTATTTTTTTTATTCCTAGAGGCAACTGAGGTACAAAACACACAGGTGTATACAGTGTCTGTCCAGGTGAAGGCACCGCCAACTATAAATATTCATATGAGTAAGGCGACTACTGCACAGGGATGACTAGAGGATTCCCACCTAATTGCCCATCTGAGCTGTGCCTCGCCCCCAGGATCTCTATTATCCTTAATTATGTAACGTGCCCAGGCTACAGGAGAGATTTGCCTGCTCCTGAATAACACGGAAAGGAAAAGGGGGTTACTAGGAAGCTAGATATATATGTAGACTGCCGCTTAAAAATCCTTTCCACCTCCCTCAAATGCTTTGTTTCAACAGCTAAAATAAACAAAACGTTTATGTTAAGAAGGCTATCTGATCCCCTGTATATGACCGGTCAGACTCCTGAAAGGAGGAACTGCAGATGCCCAAACTGGGTAAGAACTGTTGATGCATAGGATACTGTAGCCCAGGGCCCAGTTTTTGAGTAGATCTGTAAAATTTTGCTCTGTGGTAGGTAAAGGCATGAGGGTCTGAGATGTGCTCCGAGGCCCAAAATGGGACAAATTAGGGTTGCCAACCTTCCCAGAATGTCCTCATAGACTCATAGGTCAGAAGGGACCAATATGATCATCTAGTCTGACCTCCTGCACAAGGCAGGCCACAAAACCCTACCCATACACATTTATAACAACCCCGAACCCATGACTGAGTTATTGAAATC
>NC_133776.1:22861483-22867933 GCF_003597395.2 Chelonoidis abingdonii
GTATATCTAAAATTCTTATTGTTAATCCCTAAGTGCATGACCTTGCACTTTTCGCTATTATATTTCATCCTATTACTATTACTCCAGTGTACAAGGTGGTCCAGATCTTCCTGAATAGTATCCCGGTCCTTCTCCGTGTTAGCAATACCCCCCAGCTTCGTGTCATCCTGTAGTCTCCAGAAATTGAAGATTATCTTTAATTAAAAATTATGTCATGATGAAACCTCCAGGAATACATTCAACCAAAACTGGCAACCCTAGGACAAAGAAGCAGTTAGTTCTGTAACTATGACACTGTGTAAAACAACTAACATTTCTTTAGTTTGGAGTATTAATTTTCCATTTATTCTTGATAACAGCCTTGGTATCTGTAGACTTTTGAAATCCTCAGCTGAGTGAAATGGTTGCAGATTTTTTTCTTTCACTCTGTTCCAAACATTGTTAAAGAAACTTTTCCTTTTCCTTTGAATATCTTTTGTAAATATTAAGAGTTCAGATTCTCACTGGTGTAAATTGGTATAGCTCTATTCTCATCAGTGACGTTACCATGGTTTATATTAGTCTGGCCGAAAAGTCCTACAGAGTTGCTAACTCCAATCATAGTTTACATCCTATATATTTTGTGATATATGTTTAAAAAATATAGCCCTACCAGAGAGCTTGTAGGATCAGGCTTGTAAGTAACAATGAGTCAAGCTATACATTAAATAAATAAATAAATAGAAAATACTACATAGGTGAAGGTGCAAATAAAAAGCTTAAGTTCTGCACTTGCTTACTTATAAGATATTAGAAGTGCAAAGTGAACATTGAGTGGTTTTTTAAATTTAGTTTTCAAGTGCCAGATTGTGTCTGTCCTATGGTGCATTCACAGGGCAGGGGAGGGTGCAAGGAAGTATCCTCTTTGCCCTCATGCACAGATCATGTATGAGTCCAGCAGAATGGTAGTCTTTTCTCCTCCTTAAGGTCCATCTACATGTCAAGTTTCAGCTTTCAAACCTCAGTCTTTCAAACTATTTCTTGAGGTAGTGTTGACCAAAATAAAAAAGAAGTGTGGTTAGAATATTTTAAAACCAGGAAAGTGTAGAGCCCTGGAGAAAAATACATAGAATATTATAATGGCTTTGTAAAAAACAATGAGGTGGCCTACTGTGCATGCAATTTTAGACACCCCATCTCAGAAAGGGTATTGCTGAATTAGAGAGAGTTTAGAGAAGGGTGACAAGAATGATCAAAGACATGGAAAACTCTCATATGGAAACAGATCGAAAAGACAAATTCTTTACCTTTGGAAAGGAGAGGGGACATTAGTATCTAAAATAATGAATGGTCTAGAGAAGGGGACTTTCAATATGAGTAAAGGTTGCAAATTCAAAGCTGATAAGAGGAAATACTTTCTCATATAATGTATGACTAGACTGTGGAAGTCCTTGTCACAAGAAGTCATTAAAGCCAAGAATTTAGCAAGGTTCAAAAAGGGATTGGACATTAATATGAATATTAAGAATATCCAAAATTATCATAATTAACAAAAATTTGAAAGGAATGTTAAGCCTCATGCTTCAGGACTTAAGCCAGTCCTCTATTAAACACAAAACTAATGGGGGGCATATTATCCCCCATCTGTCTAATGTGGGATTCTTACATCGTCCTCTGAAACATTTGGAACAAGGCCACCATTAGAAACAGGTTACCAGATTAGATGTACATTGGGTCTGATCCATTATGGCAGTTTCTATGGTCCACCAAAATCAGTGGGGCTCTGTGTGCGTGCGCAGAGGACTGCCCACATGAAGCTTGATGCTGCATTGGGGCTTTAAACTTCACAATGAGTGACTATGTGCCCAGGCCAGTACAACATTTTAATGGGACTACTCAGGTGTTTAAAGGTAAGCAGGTAGAATCATAGAAGTGAATGACTTTCCCTAGTTTTATTTCTCTATTTGTTTATCAGAAGGTCATGCGCAACAATATCAAAAGCTTTACTAAAGTCAAGATATACCACATGTACCGCTTCCCCCCCCCATCCACAAGGCTTGTTACCCTGACAAAGAATGATTAACTGTTTTGCTGAATTGAGGTCTTTTAATAGAAATAACTGGATATTTTTGTCTTTAATTGTACAGAGGAAGCATAAAATTCAAAGAAATATTGGTTATATTACTTAAAACAGCATGTTTCAGCCTGGAAGAAAGTATTACAAAAACACTACAATATTATTGCCCCAAATATTGTGGTAACACTCTTGTGAACGGTAGTGTTTCAGAACATTACCAAACAATACTTAATAAGGAAGTTGTCTCTTTTACAGCTGCGAATCCCTGAAAACAGGAAATGCTGACAATATCCTTTGTTCTGCTGTAAGATAAACCTTCCATGATTCTTAAAAATAATCAGCCTTTGTTTAAACTAAACCACTGAAAGCCATTACATTATGTAATTCCTTTCCTTCCCTTTCTTTCCTGCTATCTTCTTGCATTTTAAAAATATTTACTTTCCATAGTATGTTGGTAACATTTATTTTCATTTGCAGAAAACTGACATACAAACTATTATCTGGGTTTATCAATTTGAGCTGGGGGATCCTGAGTTGTTCTTGTTTTTTAAACTAAACTCATTGGTACAAGTGATTGTGGGTTTTAAATTCTCACAGATTATTTCCCAGAGCCCCCCATGTCCTTCCCACCTTTGGGGCTATGGGACTCAGGGTTTTAGCCCCGTGGGATTGGAGTGGGGTTGGTGAGACCACTAGGGCTTGGGCTTTAGCCCGATGGTGGATAGTGGTGGTGCTTCCACGGGTTTGAAAATATTTACCAGACCTCTGCTCTGGATGGCTCTGGCTGTATTTAAGTTCTGGTGGTTAGGGTGGTTGGATGCAGGGGATTCCCTTGGTAAGTTAGTAGTCTTTTTCATTTATTGCAAAACCAAATTCTTGTGTATGACTTCGTTAATGTTTTCTTCTTATCAAAATGCAGTTTTATTTTTGATGTGATCCATGCATATGGATCCATGGATATTTTATTTACATTAATTGTAGCCCAATCATTGTGTTGGATTTCAGAGGACTTTGTTTTTTTTTCTTGAGAGGAGATGTGGATTTTCTGATATTATAGACTGTTTATTTATTCATTTATTACTTGTGCCTGGGTGTTTTACTCAAGCATTAGGTCCTATAGCTCTAGGTACTGTACAAACAAGTAACAAGAAGTTAACTCCACTAGAGAGCTCACAGTCCAGGTTTCTGACAAAATACCTTGAATAAACTGGGGCTGAGAGGACAAGATAGCAATAAAAGGAGCACATTTTGCATAAACTCCTCCCATCTCATTCAACAGGACAGAATTTTTGTGGGTATGAACTGATCACTTGACAAAGCATTAGGGGCAGGTTTACTCACACCTAGCTCATCTTTTTATTTGTCTTTGTGTTCTGGCCAGACTTCTGAACAGTGTGTAAACAGTAAGAATAGAGGCTGGCATTGAAAGAAACAGCGAAAGAGTAACCGTCACTGAAGAACATGTAGGCTGTCATAACTAGACTCTTGGTTGTAAGCAACTAACTCACTAATGTTGGAATAAGTATGTGTGCCAGCGTTTTCTGGGCCAGATTCAGACCTTGAACTGTCGGTGAACGAGCGTCAGCAGTCATCACTTATGGATTAATGTAAAGGAGAAGGGATAGTCTTGTGATTCAGGCCAGGGAGTTAGGACACCTGGCTTCTATTCCCAGCTCTGTGGCAGAGTGTCCAAGTGTGACCCTGGGCAAGCCTGAGCTTCTCAGCCTGTACAATGGAAATAAATAATATTCACCTGGTAGGAGTGTTGTGAAGGCATGTTAATTGTATTGGTTTTCTTAATAACTAGACAAATTCAGCTTGGAAATAAGGCATACATTTTTATTGGTGAGAGTAGATAAGCATTGGAACACTTACAAGGGTCATGGTGGATTATCCATCACTCAGAGTTTGTAAATCTAGACTGGATATTTTTCTAAAAGACCTACTGGAGGAATTATTTTGGGAAAGTGCTATGGCCTGTGCTATACTGGAGGTCGGACTAGACGATCGCAGTGGTCCCTTCTGGCCTTAAAATCTATGAATGTATTTATAGCACCTTGGCAAGGTTTTATGTGAATGCATTACCAGAGCTCTGCTGACTATAGAATAGAAATAATTGATCTTGTCAGCTATAACATCCTCATTTATACTACTCAGTTCTTTCCTCTGCTGCTTAGTTATTGAGCTCTGTCCAATAAATCACAAAGAACTTGTGAACCTCCACTCCTGTCTCTTTGTTTAAGCTATTCGTAAATGTTTTTCCCTCTTTGAAACATCTGTTAGTGTGGCAACACTGTTTTTCCCAATAAGGTGAATTAATATTTCCTGCCTTCATTATTATTAATTCTGACTTTTTTACATTAATTAGTAAACTAATATGAAAATAGAGTTTAAGGGATAAATTCTGATACTCTTGCTCATGTTGTGTAGGATCTTGCTTTGCAAATAGTCCCACTGACTTCAACGGTACCATCTCAGGAGTAAGTTGTGACAGTTTGGAAAATATCTCTGTACAGCTTTTGAATTCTGGTTGATGTGATGAAGTTGTTATATAATTGCTATATCAGTGAATGCCTTCATACGAATGAGGAACCCAGCAGATACTGACAAGGGGTGAAGCATGTACCTACCAGATGAGGAACAGTGGAGAGTCATTAACCTTAACAACTGTACAGCAAATGCTGATTGAGACATTGGACCTTTGGTGGAGTTGGGAGAAACTACTTCTCATAGGTGTCTCCAAGGAGTGGTCAGTGGAGGGTGAAAAAAGAAAGCAGGTGTTTGTAGGGGAATATATAAACTCAAGAGACTTATTGAGACAGGAATAAGCAGCTTTGGGCAGGAGAAGGGAAGAGATTGGCAGGCTTTTGCAGGCTTTCCTGTTTAACTGCAGACCAGACAAGGTCAGAGAAATCTAGCTGACTTAGAGCTCCATGTTTCTGAAGGGAAGTCATAAACTGGAGGGGCAGATCCTGGACAGCTCTGCCCAACCCCAGAGAACTTTTCAGAGTGGTGAGGAATCAGAGGCAGAGAAATGTGTACAAGTGTGTTTATTTTGTCTAGATCTGTTTATCTCTTATGCTGTTAACCGAAGAGCAATGGTATTTTAAAATCAGGTGCCAAATCTGTGTGTGTGTTGGCTTACATTATCATGTGCCTCTGAAGAGGTAAGCTGTAAACCCAGAGTGCCCGTGTAACTGGAGTTCTGGGAGAGGGGGTGTTTAAGCCAAGAGGGATTCTGAGGGGTCAGCATGGGTCCCAGGGAGTAGGCAGTTGGACTGCAGAGTCTCAACTCCCAAGAGGAGGTCCAACAGTGTTCCTAGAGACTCCAGGGCACCAGCAGTGCCTGGATCTGGTCAGACTATGGAGGGTTAAGGGGGTCCAGTGCGGTGGGTTCCCTCATGGCATTCTGGTGTTAAACAGGCAGAGATCAACTAGCTCTGTGAAACTATGTATTTCCTTCTCTTTAGCTTCTCTTTCCTTCAGTCTTGTCTGTCTTCCCTCCTGTTTCCACTTTCCAACCTTGGTTTTGTTAAATGTCTGCTTTCCCTTTCCCCTCTCTCCACCATCCTTGTTCCCTTTCTTCCCTTACATACTTTCATTATTTCTCATTTTATTTACCCCTCTTCGTCTCCATCCCCACGCTGTTGAGTTCACCTTTCTTTCCCACATCCTTAATCTCTGTCTCACTATTTTATTTATTTCACCGCGTTCCTGTCTCTTCCTTCCATTACTCTAACCCCCTCTGTTCTCTCCACCAATTATTCACTCACTACTCCCCCCCCACCCCAGACCTATCTATCACTACCTGAATTAATCCTACACTATTATGGCTCATTCCTGTCCTCCATACCTCATCAGGGCCAGATTATGACATTCTGAGGCCCTAAGCTATGTCAAGTGTAAGAGGTCCATGCCATAACATTTTTTTTTTTATTTTCTCAGAAAGGACATTGAATATATAAACATGAACACTTTATATTGGTATATATACAAAGACGAAGTTGTAAAAATAGAATAATAATCTAACTAAAACATATCTTGCAATATGCCTGTTGGCATTATAAAATAGTTTCAAATTAACATATTTTCATCTATGATTTCTTAATTAGTAGATATGAAAACTTTATATCTACAACAACACAAAAGCAGTAACAGTTACACAGACCAGCTTATTTAATGGAAGCAGTACAACCTGCAGTATTGTTATGCTATACAAAGCACATGGGATCTTTTATAGAGGAGAAGGCATAAATGCTGCATTTATTGAGAATATAGCAGTTAGCATATGCTTTTTAGTCATACTCATATACACACACACACACACACACACAGTCCTGCCAGTTGATGTTTATAGTTACCAGTCCAGAGTCTGGCTCAATCTAGTGGCCAGC
>NC_133776.1:22868928-22923337 GCF_003597395.2 Chelonoidis abingdonii
TAAAACAAAAGGGTGACCATAATCAGTCATAAGGATGGTTCTGGTTTGCTATTCCTTTTTGCTATTCAAAAAAGGTGGTTGGCAGGATGAAATCAAATCATACATTAATTCTCATAGTACAATTATAAAATCCTACTCCTATAGTATCTGTTTGCATATCACATTCATTTTAACACTGAAATTTAAAACATTTTCTTTCGTGACTTTTGGAGAGCAAAGTCATTGATGATGCCCTCAAATTATAAGCTACAGTTTGTCACTTTGGATGCACAGATTGCTTAGGGCAGATAGCATTTCTTCCAGCATTTTCTAGGCAAACATCTCTCTTTGCATTTGCTTCTCTATCCTCTGATTCCCTCCCCCACTCCAGACTACTAATTAATCTCGAGTTATAAGCTTTAATAGCCTATAAATCACATATGCACATAGTTTGAAAGAACTTACTCACCAAATACTCAGAATATTTTGATATGTATGTACTTCTCTCAAAACCCTCTAGTTATACTTTCGTCAGCACTCTCTGATGTTTACTGTGAAGGTTCCCGAAACTGATGGAGGGAAGCCAACACACATTTATCCTCCTCAAATCCATAAGAACCAAGTCCCGCAAACTCAATCATGTGAAGTATGGATAGCGCATGAAGCAAAAAGTGGCGTGCACGCTAAAATACACAATTGTATGTATGTACAGATCAAAAGAAGAAAACTCACTAATACTTAAGAAAATGAAGAAAAACAGGAGTGAAGGCACTATATGACTGAGTGTGCTGGACCATAAACAAAAGATGGTGGCCTTCTGGCTATTACCAGCCAAGGGGGATGCTATACATGATGTCACTCCTAGGACAAATCCTATACGAGTATGGTGTTGGCAGGATTGCTTCACGACACTGCTGTCTCCAACCTCACATTTTTCCCCTATTTTATCGGCAGTGAGTTTTATTTATTTAAATAAGTTATGAAGGCACGGTCAGAATTTTACCAGTAGCAGCTAGCCAACAAAACGCTGCCTTAGGAGACTGATCGGAGACTTGCTTGTAGAAATATTAATTTTACAAGTGCAATTATCTGGTTTTTTTCTCAGCCCTGGCCTCCCGCCTGTCAATAATAAACAATTAGTGAAGGGTAAGGATAGGGTTAAGGGTATTTTTGTAGCCAGATGTGTATATTTTTGTCATATTTGAATGAAAATGTCTATATTTAGAGATAATCCTCTTTTACCCATTCTCTTTTATTTATCAACCGATTTTGATAACATTAGAAATTGAGTCAATATTTTCATTTTTTGGAGGCCTAAACTGTATCTTAGTTAGTTCCTGCCTAAATTTGGCCCTGTCCTGCATTCTCTCCCTCAGGCCAGAATTCAGCTAATAATTTAACAAGGTAGGGCTTCTTCACCAATAACCCACTGTTATGCCCCTAGTCTCTTTTTATGCAGTTTATTGTCCAGACCCAGATCAAATCAACTAGGGTGACCAGACAGCAAATGTGAAAAATCAGGACAGGGGGTTGGGGTAATAGGCGCCTATATAAGAAAAAGACCCAAAAATCGGGACTGTCCCTATAAAATTGGAACATCTGGTAACCCTAAAATCAACACACAGTTCCCCAACCTTCCTGGGCGACAGCTCCCAGGATTTATTCCTCCTTTAGTTCTCAAGTTCCTGCTGTCTTCCATCTCAGGATACTATGACAGTCCTAGTGCTTTGGGGGTCTCTATTTCCAGGCAGCAAGAGCCTCATGTCCATTTTCTCTGCACTTTTCCTGACTGGCTCTGAGGCCTCCTCCTCAGTAGGTGGGTGGGTAGGTAGGTCCCTAAGTCCAGATGCCCTCTTTTAAAGCTACAGTGTGGTCAGCTGTCCAGTCACAGGACATTGGTTCTGCTCCCTTTTAAAGGGACAGTGTCACCCTAAAGAGAGGAGTTTGAAGACTTTATTATTGATTATGCCAATCTGTTTAACAGCAGTTCTGCCTCTTGGCATGCAAGCCTGTGCTTTATTGCCATGGGGGGAAAAGGGAAATAGCATCTCAGTATCAGAATACGTTATTCAAATATTAATTTGTAGTAATCTCTGTGTACCAAGCAGTACAAATACCAGTACAAAAGCAGTACAAATACCATACCTGGGGGGAAAAGGAACAAATTACCCTGACAACATGAGAATTAGAATATTCAGCAGCAGAGAATGACATCCAATAAATATAGGTTGAAATGGACAAAAACTTCTGCTGGAGTGTAGCCATCTCTCCAATGAAAGTTGATATTACATTTCCCTGCTGAGTGACAGAACACCAAGTCTTTCATTTATGTTCTCCATCATCATACAGGGTTAAACTCAGAGCTCAAGGAACTGTATACATGTAACTCAAGTATAAAGTACACTTGTCCGTACATGCATTACTTCCCTGAAGCAACATGTTTCTTATACAAGTGCAAATAAAAAAATAGAAATAAATCAGTATAGTATGTTTTAATTCAGATAAAATTTTATTACAAATCATAACGTCTCTTTGTAATAAGATATATATCTATTTTGTTTAAGCCTACTATTTGGATAAATTATAGGAGGCACAGCGAGTGATGCTGATAATCAAGTTTGCTCAACACTTTCTCTTTTAAGACCCTATTTTCAGTTGTTTTGCCCAACTTTAACCATTTGGGATGACGATTACAGCCTTCTACTCCTATCAGATACAGTACTCTGTTAGCTCAAGTGGGTGAGGACCATGCTGTGAATCTTAAGAGCCTAACACTGCTGATGATCCAGGATGAGGGTGTCAATATAATTTGAAATTGTTATAAACTTCTGTTCCCCCAGAGCAGTGAAGTTTGAGAAAGACCAGGTCATTTTAACAATTTATTGAAAACTACAAAGGACCTAAATAGATGATCTCTGGCTACAATTATAGTAAGTAAGTAAAATCTCACCCCGTTAGGTGAGGCATACCGGCTGCGGTCAGATGAATCTGTTTCTCTGGCTAGAGTCTGTCACGACTGCACCGCCACCATAGAAGCCACCAACCTTCATATCATTTTTCAATTCTATTTTTAGACATGACATCATAACTGCCTGTTCTGTTTTTAGCCAGTGACTGTTATTTACCTCACAGTTGTATGATCTGCTAATCGTTGTTTACTTTTCCTGCCACTTTGGTTTTCCTGCCAATTCTATGTTTTTTAATACAATATGACCTGTAGATTCCATCTAATGGTGCAGTGCCTCTTGTTTATTCAAAATGGAGGCCAGGGATACAAGATGGAGTCACTCACAATCTCCCATATCAACATAACATTATTATTTTTTAAGTTATCCCCCCCACCAGAAAATGACATTTAAAAATCTCTCTTAAAAGAACATTAAGGTTGAAAAGTCAAACACTCTAAACTTAGGAAAACCAGAATTAAGGTTGCCCCCATGCACCAGTAGGGATGTTGTGGAAAAAATAGCATGGGATCATGTAATTAAAGACTGTATCATACTACAGACACATATTGGGGGTGAACTATGCCTGGGGAAACCTTAATTCTGGCATTTCCTATCTTTTGAGTGATTGACTTTGCTACCTTAATTTTCTTTTAATGCAATGAGTTTTGTTTGTTTGTTTGATTTTTTGGGGGGGGGAAGGGAGGATCTTTCTTATAATACACACAGATGCAGAAGCTGCATAAGTTACCAACATGTGTGGTGGTCTGTTTTTACACTTTCCTTTTGGCAGAATGTTTTCTGCTTCTACATATAATAAATTATTACTAGGGACCTGAAGTCAATGGGAATTTTTACCTCCTTTTGATCCTATCAATCACGTAATCTTGGACCACACAAAATTTCTATTGATGTAACTGAGAGCAGAATTTTGGCCCTCTGCATGCAAGAGATAGAGGGATACTTTAAGGCAGAAGTTAGTTACATCAATGTAAATCGAGGTGCTTGATTGGTTTCAGTATGGCTTACTAGCATAGTTTTAATTTAAAAAAAACTTTTCTGTATTGGGGTGGGGAGAGGGTTGGAGGAAAGCAATTCCTGTGGAACTGCTTTTGGGGTGCCTTCTTCATGACTTTTGAATGAATGGGGTTGAAAACACTGAGAATGAGAGTGCCTTTTAAAGAATGATAAGTTAGGTCATGTGTTGAGCTCACAAATCTTTATGGTAGCCCTGTGAAAACAAAGCAAATATGAAAACAGTATGTAGTTTATTGAACATATACTAGTGTTTTCAAAATAGTTCATAGTAGTGCTCCATCCACTTCCACCTCTCTCTGCCCACTTGTGTGGAATGGGGGGAATAATAGGTGGACAGTACCAGCTTCCCCTACATGCCTGGACCCAAGCTTGGAGAATGCTGCTGAGAATCTTAAGGGGAAATTTTAGCCCTCTGCATGGGTATGTAGGCCAGGCTAGTCTGGCCCTTAGTAAAGTCAATGGGAGCCGCATGCCCCACCCTACCCACAGGAGCCACTGCCAGACATGCTGGCCACTTCTGGGAGCGGCGCGGGGCCAGGGAAGGCAGGGAGCCTGACTTAGCCCCACTGCACACTGCTACCACCCCGGAGCCGCTCGAGGTAAGCGGTGACAGGCCGGAGCCTGCACCGCAAATCTCTCCTGCACCTCAGCCCCCTACCCTGAGCCTCCTATCCCTCTGCCTTGAGACCCTTGCTGCACCTCAAACCCCTATTCTGAGCCCCTGCCACACTCAGTGCCCCTCCTGCACCCAAACCCCCTGCCCTGAGTCCCCTGCTGCATCCCTCCTACACCCCAACAACTCCTTATCCCGAGCCCCTTCTTGCACCCCGCACTCCAACACCCCAGCCCTACAGTCATGGCCCTGCAAACAATTTCCCCACCCAGATGCAGTCCTCAGGCCAAAAAGTTTGCCCACCCTTCTACTACAGTAATGGGGTCATATAAGTACCCATACTATACCACCAGCTAATTCTTATATAAGGCTTTTCAGCAGTAGATGTCAATGTGCTTACAAAGGAGGTTTGGCTCATTATGCCCTGTCCACAGATAGGGAAACTGAAGCAAAGAGAGATGACTTGCCCAAGGTCAGCTAGCAGGCAGTGGTAGGACCAGAACCCTCGTTTCCTGAGTCCTAGCCCTTGAGGTGCTCGCCAACCGTGCTGGCAGTGCGCCAGCCTCCGACTGCAGCAAGTCTTCCTTCTCTGCGGGCGGGAGACACCTGGTCCCTGCTGCGGGAGTAGCAGCAGCAGCCCGGCGGGGGATGCGCGTTTCCCGGTGAGGGGACCCGACCGCTTCCCCACCGGAGGCTTCCGTTGTTTTTTTCCCATCCTCCCTCCCCTCCGGAGTCCCGCGCTCAGCCGTAAGGCCGCGCGGCGCCTCCAGCTGCAGCCGTGACAGCTTGCGCGAGCCGTTCGCGCCCGCTGCTCCCGGGCCGGGCCACGATGACCAGCGGCCAGGAGTGTCGGGATGTGCAGGGCAGGTGAGCAGGCGGGGTCCAGCGTGCGCGGTGCAGCGGGGTCCTGGGGCTGGGCGCGGGCTGCACCTGGCTGCCAGGGGATGGGCAGCCCCGCTGCTCCCGGGCGTGGGAACGTGGGGCAGGGCAGCAGCCTGGGTACCAGGGACAAAGCGCCGCGCTCTCCGGCCTGCTCGCTGGCCGGGCCTGGGCGGCCTCTGCTGCCGGGGGAGGCGGCTGAGTCGGGCCGGGGCGCGGGAAGCCCGGGAGGCCGCCGGGATGGGATGCGGCAGGGGGCGGTCGCCGCACAGGGACAACAAAGGGCGCCATTGCTGGGCACGGGCAGGGGTGTTGTGCGCCCGCTGAGCTCCGTAGGGGAGTGTGCCAGGGCGGGCCGTCACCGGCCCCCTCCTCCGCCGAAACCCCGAGAGGCTGGCGGAATGGGAAGTGGAGGCCGCTCGAGGCAGACAGATGCAGCGATGCCTCCACCCCTCCCAGGTACCAGCCTGCAAGGGAGAGATGGACAAGCCTTGCCCGAGGCTACCGCGAGTGTAAGGGCGGGCTGGTAGCAGGTTCCGCGCATGGGCCCGGCTGCCTGCCCAGAGCCACGGCTTGCATCTCACGGGAAACTGCCTCCCCCTCCGCCCAAGATTTCCCGTGGGATCTTGAGCAGGTCATTTAATATACCCCTTGCCTCAGTTTTCCATGTGCAAAGTGGGGATAATAGCACTTCCCTGCTGGGGGAGACAGATACGCTCATTACTGCAAGACAGATGCTCAGATCCTAAAGTGGTTGGCACCATATAATATGAGGGGGAGGGGAACAGGTGCTTCTGTGTCACTTTGTCAAAGTTAAAGATCTGAATTTCTGAAAAAAAATTATCTTCTGACATGAGGTGCACAAACGAAGTGCAGAACCAGATGAAGTTTCTGATCAAAATATTTGTTTTTAATTTACTGATTTAAAGAAAACATTCACAGAAAAATTCTTGAAAAAAACATTAAAATGAGTGTGCATGAAGGTTGCTTGTGATCCAGATTTTTAAGAAGCCCAAAAAATACGAACGTTTTATACATGTCCAAAGAAAGTTACAAATTTTCCCTCCAAAACAATTTCAGCCATTGTAGGTTGTTCAGTAATATATAGAATTCTCAATTTTTTTTTATTATTCAGCATATAAAATGCTCTTATCTGATGGGTTCTAAAAGCACATACAAAAGCTAAAACAATAAACAGCTCATAACAATGTCAAACTAAATAAACTCCCCCCCCCCATAGTTCTATATTCTCCCTAAGGGTATGTCTACGTCTAATTGGCTTGTAGCGGTCGATGCATCAGATCAATTTATCGCGTGTAGTGTAGACGTGATAAATCGATCCCCAATCACTCTCCTGTTGACTGCTGAACTCCAGCAGTGCGAGATGCGGAAGCAAAGCCGACGGGGGAGCTGCAGCTGTTGATCCAGCGCTGCGAGGATGCGAAGTAAGTAATTTTAATTTGATCTAAGATACGTTGACTTCAGCTACACTATTCTTGTAGCTGAAGTTGCATATCTTAGATCAATTTCCCCAGCCCTCCCCCAGTGTAAACCAGACGTTAGACTCTTCTTCTGTCCAGGCGTAGTAAGCATGAATACATGGATCAGCCTTGCAAATATTGTGATATGGGGTTTCTTTCTGTGCTCTTTTATACCAACTTTTTCCTTACATTAATAAAAATGTTTCCCAAGTGGGGAGGGATAGCTCAGTGGTTTGAGCATTGGCCTACTAAACACGGGGTTGTGAGCTCACTCCTTGAGGGGGCCTCTTAGGGATCAGTACTTGGTCCTGCTAGTGAAGGCAGGGGGCTGGACTCAATGACCTTTCAGGGTCCCTTCCAGTTCTGTGAGATAGGTCTCTCTCTCTCTCTATATATAAAAGGGAGTTTAGTGCTATCTAGTTTGTAAAACATAAGAACAAGTGTTTGCATTGAGTAGTATTAACTTCAACAATTTATATGCATAAACATTTAGCTTTGCCTGCAAAGCCTTAACCATAATCACTGTTTATCTGCAAAACTGTTTCAGTTTCTGTTCCAGTAGCAGCCGGAGGATCAGAGTAATAATCCTCTGGTTCATTTCTTGAGCACACTGAGATGCATGAGGTTGCCCCAGAAGAATTCTGTCTGAAAATCCCTTTCCAAAAGATAGTAAATGGCTGGTCTTGGGTAACAATCCATTATCTTGAGTTGCATCTCATTTTTTTCTTTGTTTAATTTTTCCTGTCTCTTTTTTCACTGGGGCATGTAACTGTTCAACTGAAAGGAGGTGTGGAGAAATAAAAAGGAAAGAATGGAAACTTTCCAATGAAAATTAGATCTTATTTAGTAAAACCAATACTCAGAGTCCTTAATGTATGTCAGTAGATGATGGGTAGCAGAATGTGAAAACCCCATTGACCACCTTGAAAGTCCTAGGAAGAAACAATTTTATCTTGTATTAAAGAATCAGGATAAGTATAGGAGCTGTTGGGGGACTACTAATGATTGTAGCTAAATGCCCAGTATTTATTGCCCAGGTTATTTGTACCCATTGCATCAGATAAGCACAAGTAGCAGCAAGTAGTCCTGATCCACTGAATTCCAAACATAGGCCTGGATGAAAGAGGAGAGTCAGGAAGAGAATGGAAGTAGTGGATCCTGTGACATCTTGAGATGAAAAAGGCCACCACTGCCTATATCCTCTTTCCAGGCTCCCAGGATTTATCTAACAGCAGCTTTTCTGGTAATAAAAGCGCAAGCAGAAAGTGTCAGCAATCCATGTTCTGGCATTTTTCTGCTTAGTGTGAAGATAAAACTTAAGTAAATTACACAACCTCATTTACCTGTTTATTATTCTACCACAGAAATAACTTAGAGTTTAAAATTTGAAAGCTGCTCATTACATAAAAATGTTTACTTGTACTTACAACGTTTTTACTGAACTACAATTGCTTTGAGAAAAGACTGGAGGCCAATTGAAATGTTATGGGCATTGACACATTTTCAATAAAATACTCACATATCAAATTTTACATTGATGCTGCCCTTCATTTTTCTGAGTTATCTACTTACATGTTGTGATGGAAAGTTTAAACTACATTATAACATTTAGTGATATGATGTGAAGAGTGCTGAAGACAGTCTACATTCTTCTTTTACAGTAAAGTTATTGTTGCTAATGTCCATTTTGCCTCTGCGTGACTAACCTGACACAGTGTCAGAAGACAAACAATAGACGGTGCAGAATTTTGTCAAGCTGCCAAAGTTCCGGTCACCAGAGAGCTTCAGCTTCAACAGACCATTTGGCTGGCCTGACTGGAGGGAGCAATTTGCATGTTTCCACATCAGAGAAGAGTGGGGAGGTGCAGTGTAGTTTTGTAGTCTATGGCCATGGGCAGGAAAGCTGAACATATCTTTAAATCCTTTGTCTTTGGAGGGGAGACCCCCAAGAACAGCTATGCTGTGCTGCTGGCTAAATTTATGAGCTTTTTATACCTCACCATAAGGTGGTTTATGAGTGAGCATGTTTCTACCAGCATGTCCAAAAATGTGAGGAGTCTGGATTCTTTTATGAGAGGCTTGTATGGCATGGCAGAAAACTGTGACTTTGAAGACAAAAAGGGAAGAGCACATTAGAGACAGTAGTGATTGGCATTTTAGATAAGGGACTTCCAGAGAAACTAAAAGTGAAGAGAGACATCTGGAAATGAGTGCACATCAAAATAGAGACCAGTGGCCACCAGAAAGTAACCTAGAGGAAGTGATTTACAAACAGAACCACTACAGGAGATATAATACAGCTGCAAAAAGCAGTTGTAATAAGTTCTCAAAGCAATGTGGGGTAAGCCCTGAGCAAAATCTAACTTTTCAGACTAGATGCACAAGATGTGGAAAAGAGCACAGTCCAAGAGATGTTTGCTCTGCTAAAGCAGCCAAATGCTGTAAATCCACAAAAATTGGACATTTTGCCATTGTCTGCCACATAAAGGCAGTGTGGGAAGGGACTGCTGAGGGTACAACTACACAGGGAGCTTCAGTGAATCTCAGAGCCCAGACTTGGGTTTGGAGGGCCCATGCTATGGGACTAAAAATAGCTGGGTAGATCAGGGGTTCTCAAACTTCATTGCACTGCGACCCCCTGTCATAGCTTCCTACTCAGATCTGAACCTTAGAGTTCAGAAAATGAGATGCTAGCATGAAACTTCTAGATCTGATAGCGCTGCCACCAGCCAGGAATTCAGTGCCTGGCTCACTCTGGTCTCCCCAAAGCCTTCCCTGGGGGACCCCAAGACTCAGATGCCCTGAGTCTCACAACAAAGGGAAATAACCCACTTCCCTTCCCCCTCTTTACCTCCTCCCAGATCTTCCCGCCCTGGGAACACTAGGAGATTACCCTGCTTCAATTCCTTGAAACACAAACACTGAGAGATCAAGTTTCTCTCACCCTCCCTCCGAGTCCCTGCAAATGCAAGCTTTGTAACTCTAACACAAAGAGATTTTCTCCTTCCCCCATCTTCTTCCTCCCACCAATTCCCTGGTGAGCTGCAGACTCAATCCCCTTGAGCCCCAACTAGGAAAAAATCCAACAAGTTTTAAAAAGAAAGCTTTATATAAAAAGAAAGAAAAAGACATAAAAATGGTCTCTGTATCAAGGTGACAATATACAGGGTTATTGGCTTAAAAGAAAAAAATGAATAAACAGCCTTATCCAAAATGAAATACCATTTAAAACATTCCAGCAAACTACACACATGTAAATACAAAAAAAAACAATATAAGCCTATTGTCTTTCTACCTTTGTACTCACAACTTGGAAACAGAAGATTAGAAAGCCGGGAGATAGAGTGATCCCCTCAGAGACTAGAGAGCAACAGAGACGAGACAAAGAACACACACCCAAACTTCCCTCCCTTGAGATTTGAAAAATCCGGTTTCCTGATTGGTCCTCTGGTCAGGTGTCAGTTCTCTGCTTGTAAGCCCTTTGCAGGTGAAAGAACATTAACCCTTAACTATCTGTTTATGATACCCCCTTCTAACAACCCTGAGGGGGGGGGAAGCAGAGCCCAAACCCCTCAGCCCTGAGTGGGGGGATTGGGGGCCACAGCCCAAACCCTGCCATCCTAGGTGGGGGTAGAGCTCTGGCTTCAGATTCAGCCCCAGGTCCCAGCAACTCTAATGCTAGCCCTGGCGACCCATTAAAATTGGGTCATGACCCACTTTGGGGACCTGAGCCACAGTTTGAGAACTGCCCGTGTAAATGTTTGGGTTTGGGTTGAAGCTTAGAAGGAGGCTGGGCTTCAGAGCCCAAAATTTAGCCTGAGCCAGAACTTCTGCACAGCTGTTTTTACTGCTGTAGTATGAGTCTGCAAACCTGAGTCTCTTAACCCAGGCTTTGAGACTCACTGTACTGTGTAGACATATTTTATAAATCAAGAGCCATTTAGTCTTGGATCAATCACGTGTAATGACACAGAGCCTTCCTGGAGGGTTAAACTGAATATTTGTGGAAAGATTCTTCATTTTCAAATAGATTTGGATGCAGATGTAACAATCATATCAGAAAGGACTTACAGTTATGGGGCTGAAACGAGCAGATGCTGGCCTAAACAGACTCAGCAGTATTTGAACTGCATTGGACAATTTTCCTCAGAAACAGTAGACAAAGACAAAAGCTTTAATTTTAATGTGTATGTGATTAGAGGATTGGAGGCTGACAATCTCCATTGTCTTAATATGGTTGCCATGATGGGTCTAGTGAGAAAGGTGGAAGAAATTGATGGAATATTTGGTGATATTGAACTTTTAAAAGGAGATCCAGTAGAAATAATCTTAAGAGATAGTGCAGAACCATACAGCATACATATGTCCTGCAGAATTTCTATCCCATTACTTCATAAAGTAGAAACTAATTAAAGAGAATGGAAAAGAATGATATAATTGAGGAAATATATGAGCCCACTGCATGGTACATACACACTGATGATACCTATTATGAGTGAAAATGGGAATATTCAAATCTATGTGGATCATAAAACACTTAATGAAGCAGTAGTGATAGAAAAATATATCCTCCCAGTACTAGAAGAATTCCTCCCTAAAGTGGCAGAAGCTACTGTATTCTCCAAGCTAGATGCCTCAAGTGGTTTCTGGCAAATTCCTTTAGACTACATTCATTATGCTGTTTGGGAGATTTTGCTTTCAAAGATTACCTTTTGGGATTACCAGTGCTCCTGAAATTTTCCAAAAAAAGATGGCAGAGCTGCTTAAGAACATAAATGAGGTTGTCGTTTTTAGGGATGACATTTTAAAAGTGTACAGGTCATCACTGGGAGAACATAAAACCCTCAACAAATTCTGAGCTTAATCAGTGAGTCTGTACTCAAGCTAAATAAAGAGAAGTGTGTTTTCTGCCTATACCAAATTGAATTTTTGGGACAGAAAGTAACCAAAGATGGAATTAATCCTACCCTTGACAAAGTAAAAACAGAGAAATGAATGTACCAGAACTGAGATACATACTGGGATGGTAAATTATCTTGGTTGATACCTGCAAGATCTTTCTACAGTGAGAGAAGCTCTGATAAACTATTAAGGTCCAATACATCCTGGCTGTGGGTACAAAATCAGAAGACTGCCTTCAAAAAGGAAAAAGAAGTGATCTCAACTGCTCTGCTTTTAATGTTCTACGATGTAAACAAACTGTCAGTGGTCTGTGCTGGTGCCAGTAGCTGCGGCCTTGGTGGTGCATTCTGCTCTCGTACACTTGCAAAGCAGAAAAAGAATATGCACAGTTTGAAAAGGAATGCCTGGCAAGTATATGGGCATATAAGAACTTCTACAGATATCTGTGTGGATTGAGTTCCTTTAAACTGATAACTGACCGGAAACTTCTATCCTTATCAACAGAAAGGACCAGTCACTTATCCCAGATCAGTTATACTCATATCTCAAACCAATGACAATCCCTGTACCCAGTCCTGTAATTATCTAACTAAAGTTTATTAACTAGGAAAAAGAAACGAGTTATTTACAGAATTAAAACAGGAAATATATACACACAAATGAGTTGCAGGCTTAGATTTAAAAAGGAAATATAAACTTCTATTGTAAGTGGCTCTATATGTCCTAGGGCTGACCCCTGCCAAGTAGCATGGGGATCTCTTGCTTATATTTAGGAATCTTTGCCCCTGAGGCTGTGTTTACACTACGGCCAGGATCAGTGCCCTCAGATAGATCCACCGGCGGTCGATTTAGCGGGTCCAGTGAAGACCCCTGTATTCTACCCCCAACGAGAAGAGTAAGGTAAGTTGGGAAAGTTTCTCCCGTCGAACCCCGCAGTGTAGAACCCGCGGTAACTTGACCTAAGTATGTCGACTCCAGGAATGTTATTCACGTAGCTGGAGTTGCATGGCATAGGTTGACTTACCACATAGAGTTAGACTTAGAGTCCAGGCTTAGAGTCCAGACAGCATAAAGAGACCCCTTTCTCCTTGGCATGGATATTTATCCCCTTCACCTCAAAATCCAAGCTGCTGGGATGAGTTCAGGTGCATGCCTTCCCTTCCTGGAGTAATTTAGGAATGCCATCGACTAAGGCCTTGGCTACACTGGCGCTTTACAGCGCTGTAACTTGCTCGCTCAGGGGTGTGAAAAAAACACACCCCTGAGCGCTGCAAGATACAGCGCTGTAAAGTGCCAGTGTAAACAGTGCTGCAGCGCTGGGAGCGCGGCTCCCAGTGCTGCAAGCTAAACCCCATGAGGAGATGGAGTACATGCAGCGCTGGGAGTCCTCTCTCCCAGCGCTGGCACTGTGACTACACTCACGCTTCAAAGCGCTGCCATGGCAGTGCTCCCGCGGCAGTGCTCCCGCGGCAGCGCTTTGAAGTTTCGAGTGTAGCCATACCCTAAGTCTCTGTCCCTTGATGCTACACAATGTCTCATTTGCCTTCAGTGGGCCATTTTGTGTGCAGGACGAGCACTTTACCTTAATTAATTCTTCTTTTCCTGTTTACAGAGGTTTGCAATGCAAACACTCAATGTAACTTTATACCATGGGATACAGATATTATAAGTAGGATTAATGCATGCACCATCCTACAAGCATTTCATAAAGTCTAAACAAATTCTTATAATATCTGTTTTAACTATATTAATCCACAAATAAGCCAGACTGGTTCCCAACTATGCATTTGTCAGTGTTCAATGAGGCCTTGTGTCTTGGCATGACCTGGTCTGCAAGCATTGCACCCAGATAATACACTGTTGAGACAGACGGTGGGGCTTTCAGCAGCTTTCAATATCTTCAGTTCGTTAAGTCAACAATCAAAACTGAGCAACCTACAAATTGCAGATGCAGAACCAGGAGAAGAAGATTCACCAGTTCCACACCTCCCAGAGACAGCTGTTGCAAACAAAAGGCAGACTAGTCACCACTTTGTTACCTGTTCTGGTTGCATAGTTAAAAAAACTCATGATTTAGGGATGAGTAACAGTCCAAAATTTGTTTGGATTTAAAATTAGTTTGAAAAAATAGTTTTCTGGTTTTAAAATTGTTAAAATGCGGAAAAGAAAAAAGCGAGAGAGTTGGAAAGTTGAAATTGCATTACAGTGTTTAGTCAGTATGTGGCTTTTTGTGAAGAATATTGCAGCACATCTTTCCCTAGTGCTCAAGATAGTCAACCCTTTTTTTTTTTTGATTTATTTATTTTGTTTTTTACAATTAACTTGTTGCCAGTGTCCATTTCGCCTCTGTCTCTGTGTGGCTAACCTGACATATAACATAAGAACACTTACTATATTAGATTTATAACAATAGTAATCTATATTAAGAAAATGTCAAAAAAATTACATCTAAAAAGCTCTCTGCCCTGCTTACCCTACTCTCCTCAGGAAAGCCTTGAATGATTAGATGATCCTTGCAGTTGGTCTGGCAGGTTAACAAATGTTGGCTTTGCCAGACCAAAGAGGGAAGTGAATTACAGATTTGAGGGCCCTCTGTTGAGAATACCCTAGCACCAACTTAAGCTAGTAATTCTAGGGATCTTCAGCAAATGATGCCCAGTTGATCTCAGCTGCAGGTTAAAGCAATTAAGTCCTACTGACTTTTAGATAGTTAGGACTGAAACCATAAAAAACTCATAGGTTAATACCAACACCTTAAATTGTATCCAGAAAGAGTTGGGAGCCAGTGAAATATCCAGAGCATTGGTATGATCTCTTTTCATGAAATGCTTCTCAGTAAGCAAGTAACTGCTTCCTGCACTACCTGAATTTTCCAAATGAAATTAAGATTGAGTCCTATGTAGAGTGCTTTGCAATAATGCAATCTCTGAGACAAAAACATGGGTGTTAGTGGCTAGGTAGATAATGGCTAGCTAGTTCCAGGAGGAATTCCTTGTCAAGTGAAGTTAATTGAAAAAAACAACAGGACTACCATTGTTATTTGGATGTCCAAAAGCAGCTCAAGATCCAGAAAAACTCCTGAACTGTGACCTTCAATGATAGTAGAAGGGACACAATATTAAATCTGCCATTTTCTCTGAATGTTTCCTGAATTCTCCAAAACAGGCTTGTGCTCTCATCTCAAATGGACACTGGGAAAGCTGAGTTACTAAATGGTCTGGTTTTGACAAGAGAGACACATGGAGCTCTGTGTCATCTGTGTATTGATGGGTACAGCAATCTAAATATCTCACTCTTTCCCCAGGAGCCTCTTAGGGTGAATAGTAGAATGGAGAAATGACAACATACACTTTTGTTGAACCCTATAAATGAGAGTACCTGAGGCTGATGAACAGTCATCTTGTAAAAACAGCAAAGTCCTTGCAAAGAGAAATGAATAGAGAGTCCCTTAAAGCAACTCCATTTAGCCCTGGCAACACCTGCAAATGCATCACCACCACCTCATGGTTAGAAGTATTAAAGTCAGCAGACAGATCTGGAAAAGTCATATGGCTGTCTCATCTTTGTATATTACAGGAAGGAGGTTGTGCTGGTTTCAGTGGTGCACAATCTCTGAGCCATACTTTGGATGAAACACAGATTGAATAGGGTCAGGGAAATCTGAGGACATTAACAGGCCCAGGCTTTATTCTCAGTCTCCTTCTCTTCTTTTTCTTTGTTTTCTCCCAAGGCCGCCTCTCTTTCCGTGGCTCCAGTTACCACTTGTGTTTATGGTGCTGTATAAATGCTCACTGCTACAGCTGCTATTACTACCAATAAACAGATATTTAATAATAATAATAATAATAGTGTGTTTTTTTTAAACAATGGTAATATCTTTGAAAATTGAATTGAAAATCTGAATTATGTGCTCCATTCCTGGTGCTGCCTCAGGCTTTTTGCTCATTAGAGTAACACTCTTTTTGTGCTTGTTAGGAATTATGTCTTTGTTTTTTCTGCACCAATAAAGTAGTCGTTTTTGTGACATACAGTGTGGTATTTTGATTATCTTCTTAACTAACAATTAAAAGACAGCATTGCAAATATGGTTCCTACTGCACTGTCTAAATACTTAAAAAAAAAAACACAAAAAAAACGGCCCCTGGAAAACAGTATTGTCTTTCATGGACGACCACTGCAACAAAGCAGAAAATCCCTGGCAGCAGTAACTGAGGAAGGAGGAGAGCCTGTGGTTTAGGTTGTCCCTTGCGTTTTAAAGAAATCAGTTTCCATTATGATATTGATTATATCAGCACAAATCAGACTTCTCTTTACTTATAGTTATCTTAAAAAAATAGTTGGTCTGTCATTTTAGTTTCTCAGTTTCTTGCGCTCTGAGTATAACACAAAATATTGCACATATTTGCATTACAGAGGGATATCATACATATATGTATCAGGCATGCTTTGAGTAATAAACTTTCTGACTGAAAGAAATCTTTGAAAGACTCTGCAGGAGTTTTCTTCCTTCAGCATCATATGCAATCTTTATTTTTTTAAATAAAATGTTGCATTTAAGAATTATATTTTATATGTTGATGCAATTTTCCAAAAACCCGAATAACTAGAAGAAGCCTGAATGTGTTTTTTTGAGAAGGCAGGTTATAACTGGGAAGAAACAGCTAGCAATTGTATATATAACAGTGCATTGTTTTTAATGCCAACCAGTAACTATAAATAGTAACTGGCATATACCAAAATTGGTTGCAAACAGAAAGTGGCATAACAGCATATTGAACTATCTGGTTGTATATAAACAGACTTCGTTAATTTTTAATCTTATCTCTACAACATTAAAGGATATATATAACTTAATTACAAGGGCCTGATTTTCACTCCATACTTAGACAAAAATTGTTGAAGAATTGATCTGATTAATTATATATTGTGATTGTGATCAGCAGTTTTAAATCTGTCATCACTCTTTAGTATGTGAAGAGTGTAGAAGGAACATGGAAGTAATATAAACACATTTGTGTAATTAATAAAAAATAGATCCTGCAAGTAATCAGATATATAGCAACGTATTTAAATTTCGTGTTATCACTGCTGGGAGTAATTTAATCATATAAGAGGTAAATTCTGTCTTGACACATTATAAGATGACTGGTTAAGGAACTTCTTACTTGTAGTGATAGTCTTAAATTAGATGGATTGAGTTGGTGGATATTTTTTATATGTAAACTGGAATTGTTTTATTACTGATCCAGCAAATAATGATGTTTCAACCTACCCACATACCACGTGATATTTGTTGATTGCTTTCAATGGGCATATCTATAAAGTGCAGGGTAGTACAAGGTAATGACGCACAAGGGAGAAGATGGAACAAATTTGGCAGGCTAGTTTTACTCTGAGGTCTTTCTTTTTGAAACCAAAATCTTAATTCATTCTGTTGTCTCATCCTTTCTGACTCCTCTAGTTGCTCTACATGTTTTTTTGTGCTTTTTCTCTTCTGCAGTAGTTGATTTGTATGTATTCCCAGTAGAGTTCAAGTGGAATAATTTGTAAAAGGGGTATACTGCTCTGCAGCTTGAGAGATAAGTCTGTGCATAGCTCTTGTGCCTGAAAAAGGACTTTGACTTATATTTAGGAGGTTACTTTTACAGGTAGTCAGGAATTTTCAGCAGAAATATTTTTTGTAAGAAAATGCTCATTCATTGAAACCAAAACTGTTTCTGGGAAAGGGTTGGTTCTGACAAATCATCTGATTTAAAAAAAATTGAATATCAAACATTTGGAATTGTTGAAACATTTTGACATTTTTTGAAAAGTTTCATTTTTTCCTTTGAAGTGACTTTTCATTTTACATGTATATATTTTTTTAAAAAGGTTAAAAATAGAGAGAGGTTAGAATTGAAATGAAACATTTTGATTTGACCTGATCAAAAAATTATTTTTGGACTATTAGTTTGTGAAAATTTTTGAGATTGTGACATTTCATTCTGATTTGTAACAGAAATTTTTTTCAAAATCCAGAAAATTCTCACAGCATGACAAAACCATTTCCCACCCAGCTCTAGGTCCTTTTTTTACCAAGGACCTGAAGTCAGTGGAGAGACTCATATTGACTGTGTTGGGAGTTTTGAAATTCCCATTGACTTTACTAGGAATTGGATCAGACCCCAAATGCTGGAAAGCTAATCTTCCAAATGTAGCAGCTTAAAAACAAACTCCAAGATAGCTTTGTGATGCACACCCATGTCTAGAGCTCCATGTTTTTTGCAAATACTGTACTCAGTAACACGAAATAAAACAGAAAACAACATATAAAAAGGAAAAAAAGTCACTCCGCAGCAGGACAAGCTCCGAAGTGGATAAAATGTGTAAAACGCAAGCGTAACATCGACAGACCCCAGTCGTCGGCAGGCAGGATTGAACCAGGGATCTCTGGAGCTTAGTGCATGAGCTAAAAGTCAACTGGCTGTTAGCTAAGGCTGTAAGACCAACTCATTTTCCCTCTCTTTTTAAATAGTCTTGGTGCCACTAGATGGGACAGAACACCACACCCAGGAGGTGTGTGAGTTATGTAAGGACAAAAAAAATCTCCCCAAAATAAAAGAAAAATTTATAAAAAAATAAAAATAGTTTCACAGGGCTCTACCTATGTCACAAGACCAAATGAGCAAGGCTGCCAAGTATATTGTCTTAGAGAATCCTGTGCCAAGGTCCATCAGGTGTATTTGGCAGTTAGACAAATTGCTGTTAAAGCTACAGAGGGATCCCAAGGCCAGTACCTGCTGTTAAGACAACTGTGCAAAGCCATAAGATTGATGACTCTGTAGCTGTAAAAATATTTAGAACAACTGCAAGGATTGGACACATCCTTCACGAAGGTCCCCTATAACTGAAGATTTGTTTATCTCAACCAGTTGTGGAGGGAAATGCAGGAGTTTCAGACTTCCCTGCATCAGGGCAAGTACTCTTGGTCTGGAGGGTAAGAAACTGAGGTGTGATAGATAATTTTTGGGTACCCCATAAATGGAGTCTCTCTGCTTGGACCTTGAATCATCCCAACAACACACAGGCATGATAGCACTTGTTCATTGGTTTGCTCCTTGTGATTTGCAGCATGGAATCAGGCCCACAAGTGAATTTGGAGTTTCTTAACAGTTGATAATATTTATAATTTGGTGCAATAAAAAAAGCAACACAATTGTTCTTCCAAAATATCTTAATGAGCCAAACCTAAAAATCAACACTGGCAGATATTGGTTAGCAGAATGCAGAGAGCTTAATGAACACATTGGGGCAGGGAAATCCATGTATATCCTACTTCCATTTGAAAACTGACTCTCAGAATTAAGGGAACACTGTTGAGGTTTTTGAGTCTTAAATTTGCATAATCAGAGAGTTGTTTCATTTTGTAGCACTGTCTATAAGGGAGCCAGTGTGATTTTATGTTTCTCTGATATTTGAACCCAAAATTCACTGCAAGGCACACTGTGAACAAATCAGTGCATATACAGTACCTGCTTTCATAGTGTTACTACATCAGTTTACTTTTGTGTGTCTTAGGCTACGTCTACACTACCCGCCGTATTGGCGGGTTACAATCGATTGCTCGGGGATCGATATATCGCATCTCATCTAGACGCGATATATCGATCCCCGAGCACGCTTATATCGATTCCAGAACTTGACCAACCCCAACGGAGTTGCAGAATCGACAGGGGGAGCCGCGGACATCGATCCCGCGCGGTGAGGACGGTTGAGTAATCCGATCTTAGATATTCGACTTCAGCTACGTTATTCACGTAGCTGAAGTTGCGTATCTAAGATCGATTTTCCCCCGTAGTGTAGACCAGCCCTTACTCTTTTTAATATATACTGTGTACAGCTGGTCCAAAATATTAATGGTTTTTTGCAGTTTTTAAAAATCCTTTGACATTGTCTCTGAAAAAATTTGGTGTTTGTTTTTTTGTCTCCCCCAACCTATTTTCTCAGTCTTCTTTTCCCTTCTTTTTCTTCTACTCCCCATTTTTTATTTATAGTAAAAAAAAATAGAATAAGGAAGACAACAGGAAGAGAAAGGGGAAAGAAGGACAATGAAAAATCAAAACCTGAAAAATTTCAAACAAAATGCAAATTTTCCATGAAAATTTTCATTTTGAAAAATAGGCAATTCTTCAAAGTGGTTTTCAAATTTAAAAAATTGACCAGTTCTGTTACTAAGCTATGTTGCAAGCAGTGATTGTAAAAAGACAAAAATAAAATAGCACCACATTACAAAACCTAGGTAAGTGCTATCAAAGGAACCAACAGTTCAAGACATCAAGCCTCTCTCTATATTACCTTCTCTTCCTTTATTTCCTTGCCACACCAGAAACTGAGGAAGAGATACTAACATAGATTGGATTGAAGTGATACAAGACATTAATGAGAAGAAATTATACAGTAGAGTAGGTGTATGAACAAGATATTAAATAGTATTAATGATAATTCATATGTTCTAGATTAATACTATAAGAAAACAGCAGGAAAAAGGCAGATTGTCAACTTAATTAGATGTGAATATGGAAATTAAAACACCTGTTTTGATAAAGTGTAATAGATCAAGAAGATCTAATTAATGGTTGAAATTAAAGGAAAGAAAATGTGGTAAGTGGAAAGAAAAAGAGAATAAAAATGAACTTCAGACCATCAATCTGTCTGATTACAGTGAGGATTTAGTTTATGCTAGAACATTATGCCTAGATGAAAGGTTTTCCTAGAGGTGTTGTACTAGTGTTACTGGGAGGAGAATTTGATGATGATTATATAGTTCGGCACTGGGTTGCCAGATATTAGTATTGCCTTGTATTTTCGTACATTTTAAAGAGCTGTGTAGCACAATAGATTAATTCACTGGCTTTTCATCTTCAGAGACCTGGCCCGACACAACTTGAGACACCATAAATGGTCCTGATTTTCAGAAAGTGCAAAATCATGCTCCTCTGCGCTATCTTGATCACTTTTAAAAATTTTAAAAAATCACGTTTAAAAATTTTTGCCTTGGTTTCTTAGGTTACACATAAAATTGAGTTTTTATCCTCATCTAACCTTTATTGGATTTTGGTCCATATTATGTATTTTCATATAATTGGAAGTCTGAGCAAAAGAGAGGCCTTGTGAGAATTTTCCCACTAATTTCAGTGGGATCAGAATTTCAGCCCAGGTTTTTGATAGGATACACATTGAAAGTCAGGACTATAGTGCATCAGTTGCTTAATGGGGAAGTGCTACTTGTTCTTCTCTTAAGGAGCTTGAAACAAACACTTCAAAAATGTTTGTCCTTTTAAATGATCTTCATCATTTCATGTGATTTTAGTGTATTTTGAACTTACTGAGATGTAGAAGTATGGATACCAAATAAAGCATTAAAAAGGTAACATAGCTTTAGACTCTGGTACTGCAAACACTCATGCATGTGAATAACTTGATACATTGTTATCAGTGTTGTAGCCATGTTGGTTCCAGGATATTAGAGAGACAAGGTTGGTGAGATAATATCTCTGTGTAAGTTTGAAAGCTTGTCTCTTTTACCAAGAGAAGTCGGTCCAATAAAAGATATTACCTCAGCCACCTTGTCTCTCTAACTTTATATGAGATACTTAGAGTGAGTTCAGTGAGTCTACTCACATGCACTCACGTGCCTTAGACCCTGGTCCTGCAAACTCTTGTGCTCATGCTTAAGTAGTTTGACTGACGGTAAGTGAGTCATTCTGTTGTCGTTAATGGGCCTACTCACGTGCTTAAGGTTAAGCATGTGTTTGAGTGTTTTCAAGATTGGAGTCTTAGTTTATAATACATTTGCTGTCCTTTGGATACCCCAACAAATAATGACATTGTGTTCTGAGTTCGTTTTTCCCATTATATTATAAGATAGCTACATTCGCCATTTTGTATGCAGATTCATAATGTTCCAGTAAAAATAAATTTTAAAGAAAATTTGTATACTGTGAAAGTTATTATTAAACACTGAAGTATTTTTGACATGGATTGGGTTACCTCATAATCCTTTATACTTTCTTCTCTTCATAATAGTCAACACCCAAACTAGTTGTTCTTTCTACTGTCTTTATGTCTGATCCTGCAGATACTTACAAGAATAGACCTTACTTATGCAAGCATTTCCCCAGTGTGACTGTGCACACAGAGTCATTATGTTTAAGGCCAGAAGGGACCACCAGACCATCAAATCTGATGTCACAGGGCACGTAACACTACCCAGCTACCCAACACCAAGCCCACAACCAGAATTAGAACAAAGTTTTACAGCCAAGAGGAGGCTAAACTATTCTGTGCGGGCTTGTAGAATTACTCTTCAGATTTTCAGGGTATTTAGCTAGTTATTTTTCATTTTGATTTTTGGGTTTACATTTAAAAATATTTCTTCTTAAATATGTTGCAGACTGGTCACTTGTTGCTTGTAGTAATAGAATATGGCAAAATGTTAACATATATTATTGATGTACCAATCATTTTGTCTTCCAGTGGTGATGATGTTTCCTCTTTAAAAGCAAAAGGTACAGTAACTTTTCAAAATATACAGTAGTTTCAAATGGATTTGTTATTAGATTATCAACTCTGTTGAACTTGAATCTCAATCTGATTAACCAAACTACATTTATTTTGTATCCCATTAGTTTCATGAATAATAATTTGTGAGGTTTTGTTTGTTTTCTGTCATTTATATTTTTCTCAGATCCGTCATGTATTCCTTTCATGTTATTTATAAAAGTATCATGATTAGAGGAAAGGTAATCGTGCATTTATAATTCAGTATGATGTTTTTGTCTAACTTCTGTGTATCACATTTAAAGCATGAATTATTCATATAATGCCAAATACTGCAGTTAGTGGGTGTTTTGTGTGAGATAAGGTATGGCTGAATTTGACCTATAGCGCCTCTTCAATTTCAGTTATAGTATATGCGTTAAAAGAAACTATGACATAGCTTGAAATTATGATAGCTACAATCAAGTCACGATGATCTGTACAGATGCTCTTATACATCTAAATTCTTGTATGCTCTTAATGATCCCAGTGTGAACTGAGTTCCTTTGTTTAATGCACATCTTCATTTTACTCCCCCATATAACACAGTTCCATTGCCTATCATAGAATATCAGTGTTTGAAGGGACCTCAGAAGGTCATCTAGTCCAATCCCCTGCTCAAAACAGGACCAATCCCCAGACAGATTTTTGCCCCAGATTCCTATAATGGCCCTCTCAAGGATTGAACTTACAATGCTGGGTTTAGCAGGCCAATGCTTAAACCACTGAGCTATCCCTCCCCCACCAGGAAGTCAGACTAGATGATCATAATGATCTCTGAATTGCTTCCTCTTTTTTTTGGATGTACTGTGGTAATGAGTAGGGGAATCAGTAATTCTGCTGTCATGGCACAAGTTGTGTGGCTGTGAAAGACGAGTGACCAACCTCCTCCAGAATGATTCTAGATACTTTTGCTTCACGTTCTCTGTTCTCTAGTGGCAGGCATGCTGACAGAGTGGGTGACCGGGACCTTTCCTCCCTCTCCTGGAGCTGTAATATGTCAGTGCCACTTCTCACTGATCTTCAGCACCTAGGATTGAGAGCCCCAAATTTACTACTGGTTACACATCTTGCATTTTCTGGTGACGTAATTTTATGCTTTCCTTAAGCCACTGGATTGACAGAATTTCAAAGGGTACATTCAATAGTGAAGAAGTCTTTAAAAGGAGAGTGAAGGTAATTCAATAAGTATCAATTTACAAGGGTAAATTGTAGGCAGTAGTCAAATTCTCTGCTTCCTGAAAAACTAAAAGAAAGTCTCAAAATAACTGAAGTCACAAGTGCAGGCTTTTAACTTCTTGATTGTTTTTAGTTGTTCCTTGAGGAAAATTATCTTTATGAGAGGAAAAAGGAATAGGTAGAGTTAGAATAACAAGGACAGCAGTATAATTAATTACTAAACTATGGAGTCTGTGAGAGAAGGAAATAGGAATTTACTGTCAAATCGTTTCAGTAATTCATCCACAGGTTTACTCGCCCCAAATATCATGAGTCATCTGATCTGGTTATGGCCAGATGCTGTGCCAAAGAAGCATAATGTGTGCCCACATTCCCTACTTTAAACACACATCAGTGCATAGGATGAAAGGTGTCATACTTTTGAAAACAAAAACTGGGACACTTTTATGACTAATATTTTTAGGGTTACAAAACTCGTACAAAAGTGCACTCTTTTTAAATATGTGCTGACGTTGCTATTGCCAGCTCCTAACTCAGCAGCAACGTGTGTATTTCTCAAGTGGGAGGATGTTTTTCAGTAATCCGGTGTTCTGAATAAGTTTGTCATGAAACACTGGACCAGTGTCATTAATAACCATTTTGAGCAAAAGATTGATTTTCATAAAGTCATTTAACATTTGTCTGAACTTTAAACTGTTCATCACAATTAGTATTGTTCCTGGTAAACAGAGAGCATATTCTTGAAGAAACATTTTGTAGTTATTAAAAAACCAAAGCATTTTGACTGATGAAATGAAAAGCCAAAACATTTTGTGTGTCCCAGAAGAAGTTCTTGGGACAGTAGGATATCATTTGAAAAACCAGGACTGTCCTGATGAAACAGGACACTTGGCTACTTTATGTAAGATTACGCTATCATGTATTCACATCTCCAGGTAAATCTATGTCCTAGTAAGGAGGAGAGGATGGAAGATAATAAAATAAGGGCAGGATCTGATAAGAAACAGTCAAATGAAAAAGAGTCCCCTTCAATTTCATCATGTCATGGCAGACAGATAAAAAGTGACAAGTTTCTAAAGTGCTTATATACAAATGTTAGAAGTCTAAACAATACAATGGGTGAACTAGAGTGCCTCATATTAAATGAGGATATTGATATAATAGGCATCACAAAAACTTGGTGGAATGAGAATAATCAGTGAGACACAGTAATACCAGGGTACAAAATGTATCGGAAAGACAGAATCATAGAATATCAGGGTTGGAAGGGACGTCAGGAGGTCATCTAGTCCAACCCCCTGCTCAAAGCAGAACCAATTCCCAACTAACTAAATCATCCCAGCAGGGCTTTGTCAAGCTTGGCCTTAAAAACCTCTAAGGAAGGAGATTCCACCACCTCCCTAGGTAACCCATTCCAGTGGGTCACCACTCTCTGAGTAAAAAAGTTTTTCCTAATATCCAACCTAAACCTCCCCCAGTGCAACTTGAGACCATTACTCCTTGTTCTGTCATCGGGTACGACTGAGAACAGTCTAGATCCATCCTCTTTGAAACCCCCTTTCAGGTAGTTGAAAGCAGCTATCAAATCCCCCCTCAGAATAGGTTGTGCTGGTGGGGGAGTGGCATATGTGAAAGAAAATGTAGAATCAAATGAAGTAAAAATCTTCAATGAACCAAACTGTACTGTAGAATCTATATGAATCGTAACTCCATGCTCAGATAATAAGAATGTAGCAGTAGGGATATATTACCAACCACCTGACCAGGATGGTGATAGTGACTGTGAAATGCTCAGGGAGATTAGGGAGGCTATAAAAATAAAAAAATAATAATGAGGGATTTCAGCTATCCCCATATTGACTGGGTACATGTCATCTCAGGATGGGATGCAGAGATAAAGTTTCTTGACACCTTAAATGGCTGCTTCTTGGAGCAGCTAGTCCTGGAACCAACAAGAGGAGAGGGAATTCTTGATTTGGTCCTACGTGGAGGACAGGATCCGCTCCAAGAGGTGAATATAGCTGGACCACTTGGTAATAATGACTATAATGTGATTAAATTACTCCTTCTCATAACACAAGAATTAGGGGTCACAAAATGAAATTAATAGGAAGCATGTTTAAAACAAACAAAAGGAAGTATTGCTTCACTCAACAGACAGTCAACCTTTGGAACTCTTTGTCAGATGATGTTGTGAAGGCTAAAACTATAACAGGGTTCAAAAAAGAACTAGGGTACGTCTACACTACCCACTGGATCAGTGGGTAGTGAACGATATATCAGGGATCAATTTATCAATCCCCGATCACTCTGCTGTCGACTTCGGAACTCCACTGTGGCGAGAGGCGGAAGTGGAGTTGATGGGGGAGCGGCAGCAGTCATGTAGCTGAAATTATGTATCTTAAGTCGACACCCCCCTGTTATGTAGACCTAGCCCTAGATAAATTCATGGAGGATAGGTCAGTCAATGACTATTAGCCAGGATGGGCAGGGATGGTGTCCCTAGCTGCTGTTTGCTAGAGGCTGTGAATGGGTGACAGGAAATGGATCCCTCGATGATTACCCGTTCTGTTCATTCCCTCTGGAACACCTGGCATTTGCCACTGTCTGAAGACAGGATACTGGGCTAGATGGACCTTTGGTTGGACCCAGTATGACTGTTCGTATGTTCTTATATGTATGTTCTTAGCTGTGTGCTAAAGCCTGCCGGGCCCGTGCGGGGGGTCCGGGTTCGTGGTGCAGGCTGCCCAGCCAGATGTGGTGGGGACGGGGTCAGGGCCGCCAGCCAGCCCCGCAGGGTCTATAGTCTGGGGCTGCCGCCTGGCCCCTCACCCAGGGCTCCGCTTTTGGCCCCGCTCTGTGGAGGGGGCTTTGGGCAGGAGGCGCTGCGCATATGGCACTGTGGGCGTGTTATGCTCATACAAAGCACACGGGATCTTTATAGAGGAAGGTAAATATGCAGCATTTATTGAAAATACAACAGTTAGCATATACTTTTCACACACACACACACACACGAGAGTCCTGCCACTGATGTTCATAGTTACCAGTGTTGGGCACAATCTGATGCTCCCTGGTTCTTATACGTTCTTTTCCTTTGTTGAACTCTATGGACCGGTTGCTTCTTACTTGGTGTAAACATTCCAATACACATCCAAGAGAGTCATCCTGTCCTTTGTTCTGATTTAATCAGTTGCAAATAGAGAATAGAGAATCCTGTCTCTTATTTGCTAAACCTTAAAACAAAGAAATGTATATTTAACTAGAGTGCCTAATTTGTAATATATATAGGAAACCATAGTAGACATTATAACACATCCTAAAACAAAAGGGTGACCATAATCAGTCATAAGGATTGTTCTGGCCTGTCATTCCTTTCTGCTGGTCAAAAAGGGTGGCTGACAGGATGAAATCAAATGATACATTAATTCTTATAGTACATTATAAAATCCAGCTCCTACAGGCATGTTTGAGGGGGCTGTGGTTCTCAACCTTGGGCCCAGGTAACACTGTGGGCTGCATAAAAATAGATTGAGAACCACTGGTCTAGGCTCATGGACTTTAACTGTTTGTATGTATTTGAAAATGTTATCTATTCTTTCATTTTTCTTGTGAAACATACATATTGTATCCTCTGCTGTATTTCTTTTTCTAAAGTAGAAAGTTATGGCACTAGAGAAGATGACTCAGCTCAAGAGTGTAAATCAGGTAAGCAGAAAAGTAGTATTCTTACTAAAGCTCCGAGTCTTATTGAAGAATCCATTGAAAACTGCAAGCAGATTATCCATATAATATTCTCTTCTTTGAGTGTGGAATATTTTACATTTTGGTCAACACCAGACTTTATAGAACAGGCTTGACCTACTGTTCTGATCCTTTTTTAAGGCGTCTAAATAAGATCTATCATGTCGCTGAGGTGTTATGTAAGTAAAGAGCGGAATTTCTCATGATGTTTTGATAGAGTAAGCCTGTGATATCAATTTTATGCTAACTCCTCAAATTGTGTTTGTTTCTTACCAATGTTTTCTTTTCAGCTTACACTTTTAAATGTAATGAAACCTTTTTGCAACACATTCACTGTCTGTGGATCAAATCATGGCTAATCTGTGCAGATATGCTAGAGTAGGGAGAGGGTTCATGGAATTCTTTCCCCAGTATGCCTGCTGTGGGACAGCCATAGCTTAGATTGCTGAACTGGGGACTTTATATTGTGGGGCTAGAGGTGGTCTCTCAGGTAGGAAGTTCCCAAACCATTCAGGGCTTTATATGTCATAACCAACATCTTAAACTTTACTCATAAACCAATAGGAAGCCAGTGCAGATTCTGGAGCATTGGTGTTGTATACTCCCATCAAGAAAGCCTACTCTCTCTCTCTCTCACATGTATATAACTTGTTGCTCAGCTAATCCGCTTAAATATCTAAATTTATGTTTTGCTTATCTGTGAAGTTATTTAATTATTATCATGGCTAATGGGATGTAATTTTATTAAGGAGAAGACAGTTCTGAAAATAACTCTGAAAGTAGCTCTGAAAGTGAGTCAGGTGAGTATTATGTTGCAGTATCTGTATTTCCTTGCATTCTTTTAAGCTTTTAGATTGATCTTAAATGATTAAAACACTACTGTTTATGTAAATAATTTCAAACCAATTATTTACCATGATCAATTCCGTGATTAGATACTGAAAAGCCGAATAATATTTTATGTGCTCAAATTATTCTCATTCTCATTATTCTTAGTTTATCCCATTCTCTTTCCTGAGTAAGGATTTACCCAGAGAAGTAATAAAAAAAAGGCTAAAGTTGTTTTATTCTAGACACAATACTTGTTGAAATCATTTTTTGTATCACAGTAGTTGTCCTAAGCAACAAGAGACCTAAGTACACTTAAAAATTGGCAGCAAAAGTGGCAAAACAGGATGAGCAGAAAAAGAATTGCAGGAAGCGATTGCTGTTGGTGAAAGGCATGAATGTTTTGATGTATGCGTTATATTACCAGTAGTCTATTTATATTTCTTACAAGTTGATTATATAATTTGTATTTAAATAATTAGAAGGCTTTTTTGTCTGCAGATACTGAGGAGACAGATATAAGAAAATCAGGTGAGTATATATATTTTTGTTCTTATTTCTGGTGCCATAAAAGGACAAGTTCCATTAGTGATTCTTACAATAATTTATAGGGGGCAATGGGATGCAAGAGCAAGCAAATGACTGAGTGTTGATACAATGTGTAACATAGCCTAGTTGTAAAGCATTTCTTCCTGTTAACCTATCCCCTTATTAATAAAGAGCCCAGTTAAGAATTTATATTGCATGGTCTTGTGCACTCACACTGTGTATTATAAATAAATACATTCAAAGATACTTTCTTAATCCAATTTTAAAGTTGCAGAGTTAGGAACCCTAAATTCAGGAAATACCAAAGTTACTTACTTAGTTGCATGTAAGCATTGCAAATAGCTAGGCTGCAAACTAACCTCAGGTAAAATAGAGTTTACTCAAGAATGGATTCAACTCACAGCCTTGAATTATGTGTTCACATATTGTTTTTCAGATAACATAGTGTAATAGCATGTTTTCCAAACCAAACACACACACCCTTAAAATAGTGTGATCATGTAATAAAAAGACTCTCACAGCCTGATTCTGCAACCCTTTCTGCTGGCAAGTTATCTTAATGGCACTACTAATGTGAGTATACACGACTCACCATGATAAAAGGCTGCAGAATCAGATCAGTGGTGCATATTGTAGGTAGAGCTGGTAGTGCCACCTGTAGTTAAGGTAGTCTGACACTTCCCATTAAAATGTTTTCAGTTGCTTATAACATTGCCAGACTTTAATGGTTCAGACAGATATGTTCCATGCTGAATGTCTGCCTCAATTTGAAGCTTTTTGCAAAGTTTCAGCAAAGATGGTCTAGCCTTTCCAAAAACAATATTAGGGAAAAATACATTGTTTTCCCCATATTTAATTAGAAAAATTCTTACAACCATTTCATTGAGAAGCTCTAATGCAGTGATTCCCAAACTTTCGTTTTTGTAGACCACTTTAAAATTACTGAGGATCTCGGCAGACCACTTAATGATCTTTCCAAAAATTGTTTGTACTGTTAGGTAACTATTGTAAAGAGCTTTGGATAAAAGCACTATATAAAAAAAACCCTTAATAATAATTAACATTTTTTGTTCTTCAAATAGAAGAATACAACTCATATTTTAATATCAGTAGTCTTACCTTTCTAATGTGATGGATGTGCTTTCTTTCCCCCGCTCCGGCAGCCCCTGACCTGGGGCTGGGAAGGAGTGGGGGTCTCTCCCTCTCCTCCCCACCGCAGCAGCCCCTGAGCTGGGGCTGGGAAGGAGTGGGGTCTCTACCCAGCAGCCGCAGCCCAGGAGCTGGGAAAAGTCACCTCTTTCTCTGGCTGCCACAGCCCTGCACATCCCAAATTCCCCCCACCCCCTCTTCTCACCCCACTGCCCCCTCCCACCTACCCTATATTCCCCCCAAGGCCACCACCTCACCTTACATGTGCATCTTCTGCAGGGTCCAGGCACCTAATTAGTGGAACTATGCTGGTGTCTCCACTAATTAGGTGGGTGGCCCTTCATTCTCTCATGTGTGGCTACCCAAATGCACACCTTAGAGGGAACTATCTGCAGACCATCTGAAAGGAGCTCGCGGACCACTGGTGATCCACGGATCAGAGTTTGAGAACCTCTAATTAGGTGCCTGGAAGGTTTTTTTTAATATAGCTCTTTTATCCAAAGCGCTTTACAATAGTTAGCTAATGGTACAAACAACGTTTGGAAAGATCATTAAGTGGTCCGCTGAGACCCTCAAGCAATTTTCAGGTGGTCCACAAAAATTAAATTTGAGAACCACTACACTGGTGCATCTATGATTTGAAGCTGGGACTTGAAATTTGGCATGGGGGAATCTACTTTTTGTCATCTATGTAAAAGAGTGTCTCACTTTGGCCAAGTTACAAGCCTTTAAAAATCTAACTTCACACATGCTCAGTAGAGATTTTATAGAATTTGGCAGTTAAATTCTCTGAAGATTCCATCTGCTGTTCCTGTGGGAATTCTGCACCAAAAAATAAAAAATTCTGCACAAAAAATTAAAAATTCTGCACACACTATTTGAAAATTCTTCAAAATTTTGCATATGTTATTTTTCAAAATAACATAGTATAATCATGCTATCTGTTACTCTGTTAACTCAATGGCAAGGGTCTATGCTGTAGATCTAAAGGTTCCTATCCTACTGACAAACACGTAGGGCTCAGTGTGATTCCACATGTTGATTCCAATTTCTTTTTTTAAAAACTTAAAATATTACACACACAAAAACCTATGTGAAAAGAATATTAAGTTTGTAAAGGCAAACACTGAAAAGTTAGGAGATGTTAGAATTAAGGTGGCCCATGCCCTCTTGTGCATACACATTATGATAGTCTTTGAGCTTACTTTCATAGGACCTTGAAATTTGCCCATTATTTCATACATTCTTAGATATGAAGGCCATAAGGGACCATTGTGATCATCTAATCTCTCCTCTTGCATGACACAGGCCATATATGTAACCCAGTGATTCCTGCATCTATGCCAACAACTAGTGGTTGAACCACAAGATTCAACAGAAAGACAACACTTAAACATAGGTGACCATATGCCTTGGGCAGTTAAGACAGAAATACAGTATTGATGAAAGAGTTTTTATTATTATTTACATTTAAATCAGACTTTATGAATCTCGTGGATCTGTTTCTGTGATCTGAATTAAAATAAAGGAGATGAGGTTGCTGATGAGGGAAGGAAATAGTAGCTTAATTTCTTTTGGTTAGGCAGTTGATGTCAGTGGAGTTGTGCCAGTGCACCTGGGAGCAGAAATTTGCCTAGAGGGCTGACGGATTTGTGTATTTCTGCAAAATATCACTGGATTAAGCAGTGGAAAAAACTAGAATCAAAGGGAGGTTAGAATGTTTAGAGCCAATAGAAGGGTATTAAAAAAAGTCATCCTCAGCTTTATTTTATGCAAAAGCTTTGAATAGGGCCCGTTTCAGCTTGAGTATAGTTCACTATACATAATTGTGTACGAAATGTGTATTTTATAAGAGTAATATTTTTTTAGATGAAGAATTGGAAAAGAATGAATTGCTGCCACCTGTTGAATCAGGTATGAATGGATCTTGTTGAAATTGTTCATCTGACTATTTTTAATAATTTTTCATTTTCAAGAGTTGATTTTTTTCCTCTGTTTTTTCATTTAGAGGTTAATAGCCAATTTCGTTGTGAACATATCAAGAGTGAACATGTACGTTTTTAAAATTCACACTAGAATTTGTGTTAATATTTTGCAAATTGTAATACTGCAAAATTTGTGCTTCACCAAATTTATTCATTTATACTTTCAGAACCAGAAAGAGCAAGTAACCCCCAGAAAACTTTCCAGAGGACAATTTCGGTAGGTATTGTTTAATGTGATTGGTGGATGTTTACATTGTCCAGCTCAAAATGCTTCTCTCTTCAGCTGCATTACATAAGAGATTAATTTATTTTATGTGTCCTGCTCAGTAACATGTTCATAGTTGTAAGTGAAGATGCCTCAAAATCCATTAAAAATAAACAGTTCATTACTCTCATCAGCACTAGCTTCTGGGCCAAATCCAGCAAAGCTTAACTTGAAGTATGTGAGCAGTCCCATTGAAATAATTAAAGTTAAGCATGTGCTTAAGTGCTTTGCTATGCTGAGGCTTCTGTAAGGTGTCTTGTTCTGTAATTCCCTTTTTTCACCTGAACTTGGCTAAATGGTGTGTATTTTCCATTTGAATGTTTGCCTTGCCACAGTTACTCATGCATTTCTCACCTCTGGACTGGATTACTATAATGTGCATTACTTGGAATTAGTTCTGAATATCACTCAGGGTATATCTATGTAGCAGCTAGGAGGGTGATTCCCAGCATGGGCAGACAGATGTGCTAGGTCTGCTTGAGCTAGCGTGCTAAAAATAGTGTGGCTGTCGTGGCAAGAGTGGCAGCTTGAGCTAGCTGTCTGTGCCACCCTGTCCACACTTCTGTATGTGTCTGTCTGCCTGCATGGGGAATCACACTCCAAGCAGCTGTGAAGACATACCCTCAGGAACTTCAGCTAAGGTCTGGTCTAACATCTATTGAAGTCAATAGGAGTTGATTTGAGCCCCTAGTGCAAGTAGCAGCTGTCCACTTTACCTGTGTATCAAGCTCTGAACTGGTTTGGACTTCCTCCATTTCTGCGTTTATTTAGCTGACATGCTAAAAAAACCAACCAACCAACCTAGGATTAATCTTTAAAAAAAAATTAAATAAAAAGATTTTGTGTGCTATTTTCCATGCTTTTTTGTTTGTTAATAGGATTCTGTTCTTGGTGGGGAGAAAACCTCCAAAGGAAAGAGTCATTTTTTAAAAATAAATTATCTCATATGAACCACATTTAAACAAATCACATTACGAGATATGTAATATGTAATGAAATTGAAACTGGATTTGTCACATTTGTTCAATACAGGTTGGAGCTGGAGGCAGAGGGAATTTATCAATGTACTGTTACAGGCTTGATTTTCGATGTAACCAAGGCTGCTGTAATCAAATATTCTGTGTTGTCTTGGAGCAAATATGCTGATTATGTTAAAAAACCATGGATAGTCGGTGGCCCTATATTTGATGTCAGTTGTGACTCAGCCTCTGTTCTTACTTCCATTCAATTCCCACATTCCCTCAGCCTAAATGGTAAGTTCCGTACATTGAGTTTAACAAATATAGCTATCTATTGCTATTCATTGTAAGAAATGTTAATATTTTGGTATCTCTTTGCAGATCACGAATCTGACGTGACATTCAAAGTTTTACATATTAAAAGTACTGGTCCAGCAATTGAGCCTTCTGTTGATCATTCAGTGACGCATGTCAAATGGCATGTGAGTTCTCTCTCTCCAGTAGGACCGGTTATTCAAACACAAGAGCCAGTACATTACAATGGGGCTGTAATTTTATACAAAGTTGTCAATAATCACCCTTCCTTATCATTTCGTGTGTATGTAGCAACAAACAATGATTCGTTTATAAAGGTAAGGTCTGTTTTTTTAACTTACCAGTGGAAAGTACTCAGATTCAATATAAATATGCCTGAATGTTGATCATTAAAATGTTGACATTGTCATGTAGTTTAGGCCTCAGATCTGATGTACATCAAATTTATAATATGCCCATGTTGTTGTAGACATAAAGAGTCTGATCTTCCAATAGAGTGTCTCACATACAGAGGTCTAGGAGTCATTGGGAATTCCATGCATTAAGGGCTTGCAGGATCAGGTTCAACTCCCAGACTAGCTCATACTTGGGTAGTGTAGACATACTCAGCCGAATTGGTGAGTAGCGATCGGTTTATCGGGGATCGATATATCGCGTCTCATCTAGACGCGATATATCGATCCCCGAATGCGCTCCAGTTGACTCTGGAACTCCACCAGAGTGAGCGGCGGTAGCAGAGTCGACAGGGGGAGCCGTGGCCGTCAATTCCGTGCCGTGAGGACAGGAGGTAAGTCAAAATAAGATACTGCAGCTATGCTATTCACGTAGCTGAAGTTGCGTATCTTACATTGACTCCGCTCCCTAGTATAGACCAGGCCTCTGTCATTCATACTCATTGTTTGCGACAGAATTGACCTTTGAACTGCCCCATGTAACATAATAGTGAGAGAATGATATTTGAAAGTTGCTGAAGGATAGACACTTGGCAGGACTCACTCTGATCAACAGTCAGCATTATAATGCTGTTTGCAAGGGGTTGACAATAGGTCTGCTCTTTGCTTTTATTCAATATTTTACCATATAATCCTAGAGGAGGTTAAATAAGAAGTCAACATGTTGGCAAGAAGTTTTCTCAATGGAAGTAGAAAGTGCTCAGCATCTCAGAGGATAGAATTCAATGAAACTAGAGAAAGTAGAAGAATGTTTCTCTGGTGGTTCCTTGCTAATGAATGCTTTTGTAAATTTGTATATTGCTTTTTATAAGGCTTGATGTGTGGAAAGGCTCGAATGCGGTAAAAAGGGATATTAGTAATGAGCAGAAATGAAGTTGTAAGTAGCACTTTAAAAAAAGCCCTATAGACAATCACGTTCATTATTTGCATAATGCAATATCATCCGAATGCAGTGGCTTACTCATCTGCATAGGGTGAAGGCTCCATCAATATCTGATTGGGGAGGGATCTGGGTGCCTTGGGCACATAAACTTATCCAGCTGTGAGTGAGAATATATTCCATGATCTGTAAATGTTTGATTTGACCATTTACTTTCCAAGGAAAAGCATTGCCATCCATTAATAAAACTGGGGATAGAGAAAACCACAAGGAAGTTTAGAAGCACATAATTGTTTATGAAATTCTTTAATTTGTACATCAGGATGAGTATCAAGTAAAATGTATTTTTAAATTTTAGGATATCTCAAATGCAGTAAAATATTCTGATAAGAAATTCATCAAAATTGACAAGCCCCCAGTTTGTAAAAAACTACAAGATGGAAAGAGATACAGATTAATTAGTGAATCAGAAGCTGAAATAACTCCTGAGGTATGTTCTATACATAATACATAATTGGGCTGTCAATGTGCATATCACAGCTCAGCTGAAAACATTTTGTGAAAAATACAGATTTTGTCATTTATACGTCTCATAAATTCAGGGCATATATCAGTATAAATGAATTCCAGCATATTTGTTTGTTATCATTACAGGAAAGCTATGCCCTTAGAAACTCTAAGACCATAGGGATTAATCCGGGCCACCTGAACCTGAAATCACTGGCAAACTTCCTGTTGGCTTCATTGGGGCCAGAGTTACATTCCAGATCTATGCCACAGCTTTTCCAAAAGCTGCCTTTTTATGTTCAAGCTATTGTAATGCTTATAGTAAATGTTTCAGCTTTTTTAAAAAACTGATTTACATTTTTTAGGAAATGGAATTTGTTGATGGCTCTCTCTTAAAATTAAAAAGTTATTTTGAAGTTTACTTGGAGCAACCTATGGAGTTTACATTATCTTTGATTGAACTTGAGTCTGAAGAAATTGTCTGGAAAGCAAAACTAAGAGAATGTGAGTATTTTTTTGTGTTTGACAGCTATAGTTTGTTTCTGCTGAAAACTCGTGGTTTGGGTCAAATTCTGCTTCCACTGAAGTCACCAGATCTGGAACTGAAAGTGCCAAAACACCAGGAAAAGACAGCTGTGATCCTTGTGGCTAGGACAGAGGCAGGGAATATTGGAAAATGTAATTCATATTAATTTAAATATTATGTATAATATAAAATATCTCAACATTTTATAACTTTTATTTTGTGGGTTTACACATGTGCTGCAGTAGAAGTGCAGTTATGAGAGCATAACATCATTGCAATCTCAGAAACGAGAGTGACAAAATATAATTTCAATTTGGTTAATAATATATGTATAATATACATTTGAAAAAGAGCAAAGGCCTGAATATATATTTACATGAGCATCGTATAAATATGAATTTACCTAAAACACTAGACGTAGAGCATTGATTGCTCTGTTTTAGTTTATGGTACATGGTGGAACATTACCCTGCAAAATATTTATTTGTTTGTTTATTTGTATAGCTAATATTACCCAAATTTTTAGATAACCAGGACTGAAAGATGCCCAACAATCAGTGTAAAATAAATATTTATACAATACAGAGTTTTATGACTTTAGATCTAGTGATATAACAATAATGACAATAATATTGTACTTTGTCATTTTCCAAAATGTTTCTTCCCTGTTTTACCCAGGTAGATTGATTTTCTAACAAGTTGCTATTCATTATGAAAGTCTGTAGGGATGTGAATGAATCTTGGTAATGAAATAAATATAGAGAGGAATAGATATTAGGATATATGGGAACTGCGTTTCAAAAAAGATTTAGTTCATGAATGTTATGTAAATATCATGTTATGCTGATTTAGAATAACATAACATTACAGTAGAACTGTGCTTATTTACAATAATGATTGAGAACCCATTAGAAGATGGTCAGAATTAGCCAAAGGTTAAATCTCAACTTCCAAGGGTTTGGATCAGGTTGTTTATCAATTGACCAAACAATAAAAATTGAAAGAATTTCACATTGCAGAATAGACTGTTTTAATTTATTTTGGCAAGGGTGGTTGAGTTCTAATTATTAAAGATAATACATCATATTATACATGCTGTCAAATATTTGATAAAAGTAACAAAATCATAGCAAACTGATTTCATTACAGTACTGTTAAAGTCTTTGCTGAGCAGTGGAAGAGACTAATAATTTTTTCTATGTGAGAATTATTGTATTTGTGGATTAGCAGTGAGAATTATTGTAATGCCTTTCATTTATTCCAGAAAACATTTATGTTTTAACAGGTGACTGGATACTACATGACCAGATCAAGAATGAGCGGAAAAGAAACACAATCAGTAAGTTATGTACAAGAAAAGTGGGTACTACATGATTTATATTCTTTACAACTCAGTTGTGCTGTGTAAGGTTCCTCCCTCTCGGGGTTAGGGCACCCCTTCGGCAGCGTTGGAGAGTCAGTAGGTTGGCCAGATGTTTGGCAGGGCGGCATGACTTGCAGCCATGTAACTACCCATTTAGCACTTCCCATCTCTACTGGGGGGCCCGGCACACTGCCCATCAGCAGGGGTCCCCGGTCAGGGTGCCAACAACAGTCTGTGACTCTGGACCTGCAGAGTTAGGGTTGCCAGGTGTCCAGTTTTCAACCAGAAAGTTTAGTAGAAAAGGAACCTAACAGTGTCTGGTCAAATGTATTGACTAGACACCCAAAGTCTGGTTACTGTGGGAAGGGAAGGCAAGGCAAGGAGGTGCCAGGTCATTACCTGGGGCTGCCTCATACCTACACTGTGTGGCTGCAGTTCCCAGTCCTGGCTCCGCAGGCGAGTCCCTCTTGACCTGGGCAGAGGGGAATGTGGGGGAGAGGGAAAAAGTAGTGAGTGATAGGGGTGCGGGGCCTCGGGCGGGGTTTCAGGGGGAATAGGCGGGGCAGTTCTGGCCCTCCTGCTGGAGTGTCCGTTTTTTAAATATTACAAAGTTGACAACCCCAGTCGGAGTGTGGGGGTTGATCAGTGAAACAATCTGTGGCTTGCAGCCTCCTGGAGCAAGCAACTATTAAACAGTCTCTGAGGCTCCAGCCCCTCTGGGCAGGGTGAAGTAAGCAAACAGTCTATAGCCCTCAGCCTCCTGGTTGGGGCAAGCACCCACCAAACAGTCTGTGGGCTCAGGTCCCTTTGGGATGTGTGCTGAGCAACAGTCACTGGCTCAGGCCTAAGTTTTGTGCCCAGTCAGCTCTCGAGTATGGGGTGGGGAAAGGGGGCCCATGCCCACCCTGATCTACTGGGTCCCAGCCTAGGACCCTAGCAGTGGAAGGCAGTCCCACCAGGGGATCAGCAGGGAAGTTGGCGGTTGCTGCTTTGCATCCCAGCAGCCCAACTAGACCAGTGTCTGGTTTCGCTGGGCAACTTCCTACCAGTTTCTGTGGGTGTCACTCCATTGCAGCCCAGTTCTGGCTTGCAGGCTTGCAGTAGGGTGGCCTTTGCTCCAGTTTCTTCCCAGTGTCTTCCGTCTTCTGGGGCAGTAGGTTGCTGGTCTTCGCCGTGACTGCTTCTGAACCTCACTGAGGGATCAGCTCTCTGAGAGAGCTGTCTGCCTCTTTCTCTGGTCCAGCTGAACTGAGCTGCAGGGCCCTACTCTTATACTTTCTGCCCTGCCCCTGCACTTCCTGGGGAGGCTAGGACAGGGTTAACTAGGTCTAGCGAATTAAAGATTATGTCATGTGATGAAATCTCCAGGAATATGTCCAACCAAAATTGGCAACCTTAGCTGCGCCTCCCGAGGGAAGTTAACCTCCTCTGCACTGGAGAGAGGCCACTCTGCTTCACTACATGCTGATTAAGCACAGGGGAAAAATATATGATACAAAAAAGTAAAATTAGTTGTCATCTACTCCTTAGGTAATAGAAGACGGAAATCAAGCAACAGCCTTTCTGATGAAGAATTTTATAATAAAAGGCTAAAGGGTAGAGATATTTCAGGTAGAGAATTTTTGTGCGATTCAAAAATATTTGTTTAAAGTTCATTTTATCCTATTTATTTATTTCTTAGGGTTAAATGTTAAATTGGCCTCCACAAATCTGACCACAGAATTTATGGGGACAGAATCCTACATTTGTGGGTGCAAAAGGCATCAATATACCTCATTTATAGGAACAAATGTTTTCTTGTGTGATCATAGATTGATGCTATAAATTAGGTGACTGCGTACCTCAAGACAAAAGAGCTGCTTTTGAAGAATTTTTGCTATAGTGCTGGATTTATTTTTCCAGAAGAACTCTCCATCGATGACTGGGACCAGATCTTCACAAAGTTCAGCTCCTCTTCTGGCATCTGAAAGTAGTAGCCTGATTTTTCAGAAGTGCTCAGGACCAGTAGCTCTCACTGAGAACTCAGTGGGACTCAAGCACACGCTTATGTACTTTGCTGAATCAGGGCCTTAATTCAATAGGTTCCAATGTCAGATGCACCTGCTGCTACTGGATATGCTAACAGATAAGAGGTTGCATGGATAATTCTAGATACCTCTAAGAATCTTAGCTTTATTTTTCTTCTAAACATATTGCTAAAATTTCAACTTTGCTGGCTTTCCTAATGGTTACTCTGAGAAATTACAGACACGATCGGGTTAATTACCAAAATGTCATACAGGGGAATATCATATTACAGTAGACACTATTCAAAATTGTACATTTGAATCCAGTTTCTGTTTTCAATTTCATATATATAAAGTTTTAGCTCAGAACTTTACATTACATTTTTAACCCCACCTTTACAGTGTTTGGATTCTGTCCAGGCAAGGGATACATCTTTTGCTTTCAGTACCTATTTCTGTATGGTCAGCTCATACAAAGAAAATAATGATAATGTTTGAATAAGGTGATAGTCAAGAAATGCAGAAAGAATCAGGATTCAGTTGCATGTCAATAATAGCCTCTCTCTATAGTGCTATGTGTTGGCTTTTAGCCACTAGAGGGAGCTATTTAATAATTTAAAAACTATTTACACTCTTTTATAAAATGATGCATTGAAATAGAAATCTGATTAGATCATTGATGTTCTGACTAGATAGATATAACCATGCAGGTTGTGACTTCTTACTAATGTAATTATTACAAAGGTATACTAATCATCGTTCTCTGTAAGCAGTAGCACACTTTTAGATAGACATGCTAGATACCTGCATTTTTCAGGTGATTGAAGGAACTTGGCTTGCAGTTTTCAGATGCATATGCAACATTAGTATCTGAGTATTCTGTATAGCAGCATATCTAGATGTTTCAGACTTGTGCATTTTTTCCACTAGACAAGTAGCTGTTTATGATCAGAAAAACTTTTCAAGTCCTGGGAATGAAAACTAAATTCAAGATATTTTTGCATCCTAGGACATTTTTCACTTCTTCAGGTGACTTTTCATTGCTCCTAACTCTTACTTTGCTTGTCTTGTCAGTTCCTATACTGTACGGTAAGCTAGTAAGTCAGTACAGTTTTCATTAGTCAGCTTTATAGCAGCATCAATAAAAGAAGTGAAAATGCAGCTTCAGCTCACTAATATGATCACCTTCGTCGTCAGGGCCAGCTCCAGGCACCAGCCCAGCAAGCAGCTGCTTGGGGCGGCCAACGGTAAGGGGTGGGACGTCCAGGTCTTCGGCGGCAATTCGGTGGCGGGTCCCTCACTCCCTCTTGAAGCAAAGGACCAGCCGCCGAGTTGCTGCCGAAGACTGAAGCGGCAGTGGTAGAGCTGCAGATCACGATCGCAGTTTTGTTTTTTTTTGCTGCTTGGGGCGGCAAAAACCCTGGAGCTGGCGCTGTTCATCGTATGTCTCCTTGTTGCAGCTGATTTGTATCCCGTGTGTTTTTTAGATGGAACTAAAGCTAAAACTACGTTAACTGATCAGCAACTGATGACTCTTGCAAAGAAGATGGGTAAAGATTGGAAAGAAATTGGCATTGAATGTCTTAAGTTAGAAATGAAAGATATTCAGCAGATTCAGGCAAAAGAAGAAGAGGTTAATGTTCATAAATTCCTGATGTTGGAGAAGTGGAGGAAAGGTGAAAAAAGTAATGGAACTGCGCAAAATTTGTATGACAGTCTCAAGGATCATGTGTCATATGAAATAATACAAATACTGGAAGGTACACATCAACTTTTCTTTATACTTCATTATATGATTGTGTTTCAGACATGCTTTTGGTTTCAGTTTCAGAGAATTTACTATACACCCTAATATATATTTGTATTGTGTAAATAAAACATGAAGTTTTCCCCCTTAATGTTGATTCAACTGTTTTTCATTCTACTTTATAATTCTAGTATTTTATACTTGCTTTTGGAGTGACTAATACTTAGAACAGTTGGTATAGCTCCATGTCAGTTAAAATCAGCCACCGTTATAAACCCAAGCAAAATCTTATTTTTATTTCAGAGCTCATTGCAGAAATGTCTATACCTTTGTTCCTAGATATTTTAGTAACATTGAAGGTGCACCTTTACCCAAGCTTATTGCGGCCTTGATCGTGCAGACACTTTTGTATGTACTTAACTTTATGCACATTGATTTCAATGGGACTACTCATGTTTGTAAAGTCAAGCACGTGCAAAGCAGTTTGGAGAATTGGAGCCTAAACTGATCCAGGGAAAGTCTTTCTGAAGGGGAAAATTAGCTTAAAATTTTATCGGTATAGTGTTATAAGATTTTTATGTACATTTGTTATTTATTACTATTTAACAATTCTATTGCAGTAGCACCTAGAGGCCAACTAATATATACATATGTGTGTTCATTTCCTCAGGGTTTTTGTAGCAGACATGAGTTCATGGAGAAACAGCTAAAAGGAGAACTCTCAGGGACATTCAACTGCATAATGGTTTAAACTTTTCATATTGTTAAATGTGATTTAATTGTGGACTCTCTCTACAGTTTGGAACTCAGGAGACCAGTTATGAAGATACAAGCCATAAACAATCTTTGGAAAAGTTTAGACAAAACATTATTTTGGGAAAGAATGTGAATTGAATTTTGCGCCAATGTAAATGAATTTAACATTTTCAGGAGTAATTATTCAAATGTTTGGATACCAGTCATATTAACAATATAGTTGTCACTGAAGCAGCAATCTTAATGCAATTTGAATCTCCCACTGACTTCATGTCTCCTTTGAACCATTCCTGCTAGGTGCTGAGCAACTCATGTGAGCTGTCTTAACCCACCCTTGAAAACAGCTCACCCTTTCCAACTATTTGACAATGTTAAGCATTTTTATCCAGTTGCATGGGTGATTTCCACAGAGATTAGAAATGGCTTGAGGGGCTCATTAATGTACCTCTCATCATCACCTATAAAATAATACTACCAATTTCACTGGGTACAAAACATTTCTCTGTACATACATTGAGAGGCTCAGGCTGGGTTGCCATGTCAATGGTACATAAACCCTTCGTGGTAATGCAATTACATGATCATTGTGTGTGTTTGTATATACCGCCTTTTTGTTAGGCTGGTTTTATGTTTATTCAGATGTGAAACATTAGTTTCAATGTAGCACCAATATGTACTAAAGGGAGCTTTAACTTTTCTCTGGCAGGGCCATGTTGGCTCTTCATGTCTAGTTGTTCACACATTTCTTATAAGATGAGTTTGTATGTTGTACAGATTTTTGTTGTATTATAATCAGTGTAAAATTAAATGCATTTATAGTGTTGGATTTTTTTTTACTGTTTTTAACTTAAACTGAACATTAAAATGACAGGTGTGTAGGCTAGAAATAGAGAATGTACTGAAGGTTGCAGAAAGCAAAAGACCAGTAGATAACTCAGCAAACAGAAAACACATTTATAGGTTTTTAAGCTTTTAAAATACTGTTATGTATAATACAGAACTGCTTCCTTGCAGGCAAGATTGTGGTCTAGTTTTAAGGGCTCCTGTGGATGTCTCTGTATTGTCTCCCTTTGAATGTGTACTGGTTATGTGTGCTTTTTAAATATGAATAAAAGCTGAGAAATACCTATCTGCATTGGAATTTTGAGTTTTTAACATTTTATGCCACAAATAAAATATAATTTAAATTACATCACATGCTGATCTTAAATCAGCATTCATCTTTGCAGCCCTCTACCAGTTTTCTGTTAGATGAAATCCTACTTGCGCTTATATACAGTCTTCTGTTAGAGGTCTTTGTATTCATGCTGATCTTATAAATTCTGTTCTCATCCTTCTGAAAATGTGTATCTCTGTAGTGCTATGTCCACTAACTATGAGTTCTTCTGGATCTTGCCCATAGCCTTTTTTTGTGTTAGGTGTGTTAGTTTACTCTGTGCCTTGTTCCACTTTCTGCAGAACTTTCAGTAAAGTCCTGGAATATCCCCTCCACATTCTAGACCAGGACTTTGAAACCACCAATAGTGTAGAACCAGCCCAGGTTTTATATCTAATCCAATGAATACTAGGACACAGCAGTGAAAGTCTAGTCAGGATGCACTGAATATTCGTATAGAATAGACATGATCAATAGAAGTTATGTCCCCAATATCCATGCTTAGACAGGAACCACAGAGTTAACCATGTCATGCATGAATGGAGTTCAACAAGTCCGTGGCAGTAGTCACCCTCCCCTGGACCTCTGAGGGCTCTCCACTAGCCCGAGAATTCCTTTGGATAGAGGAGGTAGAGAGTGAGTGAGCCAGGGAAGCTGTGGGCTGGTTGGAGCAGGAGGGGTATTTCTTCTTCGAGTGATTGCTCATGTGTATTCCACAGTATGTGTGCATGCTCGCCACGTGCACCAGTGTTGGAAGTTTTTCCCTTTGCAGTACCTGTACTGGGGGAGCACTGCTGCGACCCCTGGAGTGGCACCTCTAAATCGCTCTATAAGGGGAGCTGTGCACTCCCCCCACCCTAAGTTCCTTGCCGCCAGTGAAGGTAGTCGGAACTTCTGCTGCAGCTTTGCAGCAGCCTTTGTAGTTGACCTTAGTGGTACCATTAGTTTAGTTTTGTTAATAGTTTCAGTTGTTAAAGTGGACTCGGGGCATGCCCCGTGCCCCAGGCTTCAAGTCCTGCGACTTCTGTCGCTGTTCTATGCCAAGAAGTGATCCGCATGCTTAGTGTCTCCACTGCTTGGGAGAGACTCATGTGAGTGAACACTGCAAGATCTGCAGGTCATTCAAGCTGCAGATTAAGAAGGAGAGGGACATCAGGCTTCACGCTGTCCTGATGGAATTGGCGCTGACCCCAAGTCCAGCACACCGAATGGACGTGGCACCCGGCACCGCGTCCTTGGTACGTAGCGAGGTCCCCTCCACTAGCTGGTACCGCTTCCCTTCCAAGAAGCAGGGGAAGACATCCACGTCGCAGCGGCACCGAGATAAAGAGAGGGTGAGGCTGGTCCCGCGCTGGGCAGCCCTCGATCCCGCCCTGGGCCCAAGGCCTCTGACTCGTGTTGAGCGGATCAGCCAGGTACCATCCGCCTGTGCCTCTCTTGCCGTCAGGTTGCCGTCGACTCTGGAGGCCCTGCAGGCTGCAGGAGATATCATGAGCTTACTGGTACCTGGGGCGCCGCCAGCGCCAGGCCCCCAGTCCCGCGGCAGGCCACTGCTGGGTTCTTATCAGACATCCCGGAGCGACACAGCCCTCACTCCGAGACACGCTCCCTGCCTCATTCGGTGCGGTGATCTTGCAGCTCGTTTCAGCCGTCCACACCTGTCAGGCCAACAGGCTCGCCGCTGGAATGGGAGTCTCGAGGCCCCTCCACGTCGCACAGTGACGGGTGCAAGCACTGGGACAGGCGCCTTAGATGCTTCTCTTTGCGTTGCAGCTACGGCAGCCAGTCCTGCCATCATCGACGTCGACGCTCATGTTCGAATTCCTGCTTGGCTGAACGTTGCATGCGGGGCTCCCCTCGCCATTCACTGGCACCAGATCGCTGTAGCTCCAGACGCTGGGGCGAGTACCAAAGCAGCACTTCCACAGGGTACCGCTCCTCAACGTCAAGGTCCCGGAGCTGCGGAAGGCACCATAGCAGGCACCGTCGTTCTCGCTGCTCCTATGGGACCATGTGCTCGACGGTGACCTCAGCATCGGCACCGAGCTGCCCATCTAGGGTCGTGCGGCTCAGCCGGAACAGCTGCTGCCACAAAGCCCCCAACTTGGTCAGTGGCAAGGGTCACCGTGGCAGGGACAGTGGTGTCAATGGGCACTGTGGCTGCAGATGCCCGCCCAGATGAGAACCTGCTCGGTGGCTGGGGCGACCCAGGCTCTGTTGGCTTTCTTTTCCCGACAGAGGGACAGGTCAGCAGACCCCAGGTCGGTGGCTCTGCGCCCAGACTCTGACCTGGGACTCGACCCCCCACTACCACCCGAGGCCCTTGGCTCTGTGCTGGCCCTTTCCCCAGTACCAGACGACATCATAGTGGCACCTCCACATGCTATTCCACAGGAGGATTTCAAGGTTCACCAAGACTTCCTGAAAAGAGTGGCATCCAACCTCCAACTCCAAGCTGAGGAGATGGAAGGTCCATCTGACTCGCTTTTTAACATGCCGTCATCCTCGGCACTGGGCCGTGTGGCCCTACCCTTGCACCAGGGAGTGGCCAACATCTCTAATACCTTGTGGCAGACTCCTGCTTCCTTGGCCTTTATTTCCAAAAAGGTGGAGAGGAAGTACTTTGTGCCAGCTAAGGACCATGAGTACCTGTAAGCGGGTGTGGCTGGGGCTTGACCCTCTCCGGTGAGGAGGGGAGCCACGCCGGCCCACTCCACTCCGGTTGGTCCGGGAAACTAGCCTGGCAGTCCTTGTGGTGCTTGTCCGTCCAGCTGGCAAGGGGCTCAGGCCCTCCGGCAGGGCTGCTGTACCAGCCGCGCGGTGCCAGGCCCTACGCCAAGGCGGACAGCAATCAGAGTCAGTAAGCTTAGGCCTGGGTCAGAACTGAGTAGTACTAGCAAGAGATTAAGGTCCAGCCCTAGGTCAGGGCGGGTAAGAAACACTGAGTCAGTAGGCTCAGGCCCCTGGTCAGGGCTGAGCAATAGTAACAGTTTAAAGGCCCAGCCCTAGGTCAGGGTGGGTAACAAACACTGAGTCAGTAGGCTCAGGCTTTGGCCTCCTCCGGCCAGGGAGAGGGGGAGTCTGCCACCCAGGAGTTGGGTGGCAGGGGGGACGCAGGCCCTCCCACTCCACTGTATCCCAGCCTGGGGCCCTAACAGCAGCTATCACTCCGCTGGTCGGTCAGTGGGGATCCTGACCGCAACACACTGACAGGCTCCGGCAACTCCGCAGCCTGACTGGGGTCGGCTGCCCCCGGGCTGCTTCCGTACTCCCCATTGGGACCTACCTGGGTCCTAACGTCAGCCTCTGAAGGGTCCACGAGCATAGGCTCATCGCAACCTCTGCAGCGTGGGGCATGGGTCACTTGCTGGTGGATCCTCTGCAGCTTGAGGTCTTCAAACCACAATTTTGAGGACTTCAATAACTCAGTCCTGGTTAGGGGTTGTTAGAATAGTGGATGGTAGGTCTGGGGCTTGCTTGTGAGGTAGGATCAACGCTGATGATCATATGTGGTCCTTCTGACACTATGAGTCTATGGAGTCAACCGGGGTGGTGGTAGGTCCAGGAATTCCTCGGGATAGTCAGGCCAGGGTAGCACTGGCAGCTTCTCCGGGTAGCAGCAGGGGCAGGGAAGCCCCGTCAGCTCTTCCGGGTAGCGAGTGCGGGGAAGCTCCGGCAGCTCCTCCAGATAGTGAGCGCGGGGAGGCTCTGGCAGCTCCTCTGGGTAGCAAGCACAGGGAAGCTCAGGCAGCTCCTCCCAGTAACAAGCGCGGGGGAGCCAGCCTAGGCAGCTCCCCTGGGTCGCTGGAGTCTCCCAGTCTCGAGCTCCCTGAGGTACGTCTGATCTCTCTGGCTGTTGGGGCCTGACTGAGCTCTGAGGGCCGGCTTTTATAGTTCCGGGTCGCCGCCTGACCCTTTGAGGGGCAGGCTCAGAGCTCCGTAGCTCCACCCACTCTGGCCTCCGGCGGGGCTCGACCCTCTCTGGGGAGGAGGGGAGCCATGCCGGCCCACTACAGTACCTTTATTCCCACCTGGCACCCAACTCACTCATGGTGGAATCTGTAAACCACCGGGAATGACACAGGCAGCCCGCGCCCACCACCAAGGATAAGGACGCCAGGAGACTAGATGCATTTGGAAGGAAGGTTTATGCTTCGGCAAGCTTCCAGCTCAGGGTGGCCAACCATCAGGCCCTGCTGAGCCAGTATGACTTTAACTTATGGAGGTCCCTCCCCAAGTTTGAACCTCTGCTCCCAGAGTGGGACAAAAAGGACTTCAAAGCTCTGGTAGAGGAAGGGGCGATGGTGGTGAAAGTGACCCTCCACATGGCATCGGACGCCGCAGATACGGCAGCCCGATTGATGGTTTCTGCGATTTCCATGCACAGGGCGTCGTGGCTCCTCCTGTCCGGGCTGTCAGTGGAGGCCCAGTCCCTTATGCAGGACCTGCCCTTTGAGGGGAAAGCGCTGTTTGCCGACCTGACGAATGTCTGTCTGTACGGGATGAAGGATTCCCATACCTCCCTGCAAACCTTGGGCCTGTGTGTCCCTCCGGCTGAGGACAAGCCCAGGCCGCAAGCATCGGCTCTGCCTGTGCAAAGCAGATACGAGCCCCCTTCTAAGAGATCAAGAGACCAGCGGCGTCAGTCTCAATGTTAGTCCCGCTCGGTCCTGCAGCCCAGGCCCTCCAAGGGGAAGAAGCAGGGAAAGAGGCAGTTTTGACTATCTGCAGGGGGGCACCAGGCCTGTTGCTCATGAGGCCCCCCGATTAATAAGGTTTGTATTCTGCAACCAATTGTCTGCCTTCCGAGTGGCGTGGTCCCGGGGTAACGTTGAATCAGTGAGTCCTCAACACTGTTTCAAAGGGCTACACGTTGCAGTTCAGTTCACCCCCACCCTCCCACCCCCTGTCCCGCCTGGGTCTGGGGGACCCGGAGCAGGCCCACCTCCTTGGGCAGGAGGTGGCGCGTCTGATGCACCTGGGGGCGGTCAAAAGAGTACCAGTAGAACTCCAGGGCAGAGGCTTCTACTCTAGATATTTCCTGATCCCCAAGGCGAAGGGCGGTCTCAGACCTATCCTGGACGTGCAGGCCCTCAACAGGTTTCTGGTCCACTCAAAGTTCCGCATGAGATCCCTAGCCTCTATTATTCCCACTCTGGACCCGGGAGATTGGTATGTGGCCCTGGACATCCAGGACGTCTTTTTCCACATCCATATATTCAATGGGCACAGACGCTTCCTCTGATTCCTGGTGGGGTTGGACCACTACCAGTTTACGATCCTTCCGTTTGGCCTGTCCACAGCACCGAACGTCTTTACCAAATGAATGTGTTCAGATCTTCCCATAGTTGGATAATTGGCTTCTCAAGGGCAACTCTTTGTCCCAGGTACAGGCCCATGTGAAACTGCTCCTGTCCACCTGTGCAGATCTTGGCCTAGTGGTAAACGAAAACAAATCAACGTTAGTTCCAGTGCAGCACATAGAATTCATAGGGGCGCTGCTGGATTCCCTAAGGGCCACAGCCTCTCTCCCTCTGGCAGGTTCGAGACCCTCAAAGGTCTCATCGCCTTGGTCACAGCTTTCCCAGTGACAACGGCAAGAGCGTGCCTTCAGATCCTGGGGCACATGGCGGCGTGCACGTACATGGTGCACCGTGCCAGGCTCCAAATGAGGCCCCTCCAGCTCTGGCTAGCATCCCAGTTCTCCCAGGCCCGGGACGGGCTGGACAAGTCCTCATGGTACCGTCCCCGGTAGTTGCCTCCCTACAATGGTGGTCGCACCCGAACAACATACTGCGAGGGGTCCCCTTCTGGGAAGTGTCCCCGTCATTAGACCTGGTGTCTGATGCATTGGACTTGGGCTGGGGAGCCCACATAGGGAACATGCAAACCCAGGGAAGATTGTCTGTCTTGGATTTGTCCCCCCACATAAATGTCAGAGAGCTCAGGGCGATACGCTTGGTGTGCGTAGTTTTCAGCACGCATCTTCGCGGGAAGGTGGTCAGAGTCCTCATGGACAACACTGTCGTGATGTACTAGATCAAAGGCAAGGCGGGACTCATTCCTCGGCCTTCTGCCTGGAAGCCCTGAGCCCATGGGAGTTCTATATAGCTCAAGATATCTCCCTTTGGGCTTTTCACCTGCCTGGCATCCACAATGTGCGAGCCGATCACCTCAGTAGGATTTTCTCCCATCAGTATAAGTAGTTGCTCCACTCAGAGGTCGCTCTCCAGTTCTTCCGAGTCTGGAGAGTTCTCCGTCGACCACTTCGCAACCCGTCAGAACCGGCGTTGTCGCCAGTTCTGCTTCAGAGGAGGAATAGGGAGGGGGGCAATCTCGGATGCCTTCCTCCTGCAGTGGTTGGGCCAGCTTTTCTATACCTTCCCGCCCTTTCCCCTCATCGGCAAGGTCCTGCAGAAAATAAAAGCAGACAGGATGCATGCCATCCTCATAGCCTCAGACTGGGCCCACCAACACTGGTATGGGACCCTCCTGCACCTACTAGTGGCCCCCCCATGGAGGTTACCGCTTCGCCCAGACCTCTTCTCCCAGGACGGGGCTGCCTTCTCCATCCCAACCTAGCAGCTCTCCACCTGACGGCGTGGTTGCTCAGTGGCTAGACGAGGAGGAGGGGAGATGTTCAGAGGAAGTCAGACAGGTCCTGCTGGAAAGCAGGAAGCTGTCCACACAAAGGACGTACCTGACTAAGTCGTCCAGGTTCTAGGTGGGCAGGGGAGCGGGACATCTCCCCATCGTCCACACTGCTCCAGCTCGTCCTTGAGTACCTCCTGTCCCTTAGGACCCAAGGGCTGGCTCCCACTTCTGTCAGGTACATTTGGCAGCCATATCGGCCTTCCACCAGCTGGTGCAGGGCCAATGTGTCTTTTCCCACACTATGACTTCCCGCTTTCTGAGAGGTCTGGACCGGTCATTCTCATATGCTAGGCCCCCTGTTCCGCAATGGGACCTAAACCTAGTGTTGTCCCGTCTTACGGGACCTCCATTTGAGCCCTTGGCCACGTGTTCCTGGTCTCACCTCTCATGGAAGGTAGCATTCCTGGTAGCAATCATGTCAGCCCGACATGTCTCGGAGCTCAGGGCCTTGACCTCATATCATAAGCCTCTTTCCCATATCTGGACCTTAGCGTCCAAAATCTGGGTGCTTAGCATGAACCCTTCTAAGCTTAATTACCAGCTTAGATCTGATATCGCTGCCACCAATCAGGATTCTGAGTACCTGATAAACTCTCTGGTCCCCCAAACCTTTCCCTGGGGGACCCCCAAGACTCAGATGCCCTGAGCCTCCAACAAAGGGAAATAACCCACTTCCCTTCCTGCTCTTTACTTCCTCCCAGATAGTATATTAAGGACTCATCTTTCAAAAATTAGAAAAAAAAAGTCTACGTTAAATGTGAATGATAGTAATACATTATGTAGTGGATCATGGTGGATTATAGTAAGCCATTACTTCTGAATTCCTGCACAAATATATTGGTAAAGTATTATACTTCTATTCCCATTCAGAAGGTCATGAAAGTCATCAAATACTGAACCTGGACACTTTCACTGTTCGTGCATTATACAACAGCACTGTGCTGCTTTAAAAATTTACAGCTGAGGTCAAGGCCAAAGGAATCAAATAAGCCCATGCAAGTAGTAGAGTATAAAGAATTATGATGAGGGGTCAGTTATGACAGTTGTACTGTATAATGCCAGCAGGCTAAACATGGGCTAGCTGTTTTCTTTGTTTCTGGCCTGTTTGTTTTCTTCTCGGTATGCGGGAGAGCCCTTTTTTTGCTGTCTCCAAGCTTTTTCTACCTTCTGTCCACAAGTTGTGAGTCACAAAAAGGAAAGATAGTTTTTGTATTTACATGTGTTGCTGGCAATGTTTAAATTGGATAGCTTTTTGAATAAGTGATTATCTATTTTCTTTTAAGCAATAGCCTTGTTTATGTCATTCCTTGATTGCAGTGACCAGTTATGTGTTTTTTCTTTCTTTTTTTATATAAAAGCTTTCTTTTTTAAAACTTGTTGGACTTTTCTTTTCCCTAGTTAAGGCAAGGGTGAATCTCCTGTGCCAGGATTACTGTCTCTTTCAGGGCAAGATGGGGGAGAAGAAGGAGGAACCTGTGATAAGCATATGCCGGTTGCCCAGCTTGCAAACAGCAGAGCAGCTTCGCTCGCACAACAGTGTCTCTATAGCACGTTATATGTGTGTCTGCTTCGCTATAGAGTTGTGTGAATATATATGTACATCACTATCATTCTCAGTAGGATAGGGAGGTTCTTGAGCAAGTATCAAGTAAGGAGCTAGGGAAATGTAGGAGTAGGGGTTAGTTTGCCTTATGCTTGATAGGATTCTGTGGACAAGTGGAGTCTGTAATTCATCTAGGTGGGTCCCCCAACGAAGTGTTAAGCGCTATGGGGCTAGTGGGGTTTAAGTCATTGCTATCTTGTAGATCTCTGTATCAACAAGTTTCATACACGGAGACTCAGCTCGGAATTATCTTAGCTTTCTCAGACTCGGCGTAATCTTAAGCTTCGCAAGGGATATGACTATATATTCAAGGCCGAGATTGTTTTGCGACCCTAAAGATACACATATGTTGGGATATCGCGTAGTGTCGCTAAGACAGCAGGTGGCACATGACAAACCAGCAAATTTCCTGGCAAAAACAGTGGGTTATTTGTTCCCCTTGAGGCTGGAGTTTGGCAAGTTGTCTTATCAGGCGTAGTCGGATCTCGTCAAAGATCTACAAGCAGTTGCAGAGCAAGAGGGGTGCTCTCGCCTGTTGACTCTCCTATGTTACTTTTCTCTTAATGACTCGAACCTCGCGGAGATCTGTGGTTCTCGTCTCTATCGTGAGGCGCAGGGAATGCTGGTTTTGACTGTATTTATAATATCATTAGTCTGGTGTGGAGGTTACCATGGCGCACTGTTATACTTTTCTATTTTCTCTCTCTCTCATCTTGTTGTCGCTCTGCGCTTGTCCACTTACCCAGTGTGTTGCACCAGGATTGCTGTCTATATACCAAGGAAGGTCAGGGGGAGTTCAGTGCAAGAGAGAAGAGGGTGAGACCTGCTTTGCAGTTCGTATTCGCTCTAATAGCGGCTCGAATTCATTGTGAGGATTTATCACCTGCTAGTACACGGCGAAGACCACACACAGGTTGACTATATGTGGGGTCTTTCGTTCTCCTATTAGTATATATTATTTTTCTCTACTCAGATATTATCCGTGCACCAACTGCACTAGTCGAGCAATGATGCTAGAATGATATTTCAGAAGTAGTTTAAATGTCGATATTTCATCTTCCACGTTCGTAGCTTCAAGCGTATGCGCCGACGCTCTCCGTAGTGTCTCATCTCATTTGGTGTCTATTTTGCTTCGGGTGGCAATACGCTCGAGACACGAGCGCTGATCCATCGACGCGGATGTCCCTAGATGGTCACTGACACTGAAGCTGTATGCGCAACGGGACACATCCTACCTTTTCTACACGACTACTCAGTGAGCCTTAGATGCCGAGCGCGTCGCTCGACTGGTGCACACTGGCGCTCGCGAGGCGTGCTTGCATCAGAGAGCAAAGCAGCGGTCGACTAGAAGCAGAGCTTCTCTAACTTGAGAAGGCAGGGAAGACATAGGGCAAGAAATCGGGAATATACGAGATCTCGCTCAAAGAACGCAGGTCAGCAGAGTAGGGAGAATGGAATTCGAACAAGGAGCATCTTGCTGGTAGAACAGGCTAAGCATCAGAACGCAGCCAATTCTAACCCCCGTCGCCAGTTGTTGTTCAACCGCCAAGAAATTTCCAACTACAAGGCAGGTGATGACACTGAGTGCTTCTTAGAAATTTTGAAGGCCTGCTGGATCAGCATCCTGAAGATCAGTACATGCTAGAGCTGAGGTCACACCTCATGGCCCTTAGCAGAGGTGCGCTGAAATGCCAAGGACCAAATGACGATTATAACTGTTCAACCAAGGCCAGATACAGAATGGGATAACCCGGATCATGCCCGTCGCGGTTCAGAACCCAAGTGGAACCAGATGGGTCATTCCAACACGCCTACTACGTTGGGAAGCATTATGACGCTGGATTTCCAGGAACCAAGGTCAATCCATGACGAACCCGACCCTCAGAAATGGAGCAGTTCTGTGATGGTTTTCCTGAGGAACATAACACTGTACTGCTAGATGGAAACCAAAAATTCAACGAGGCAGGGGAATTGAGCCAAATGGATGGAGATGCGAGCAAGCAAGCTACGTAAAGGGAATGAAACCCCAGGGACCACACCGCAATAAACCACAAACAGAGGAACCAAAACCCCACCTAACACACAAGGAAAGCACAACACCCTATCCTTACACTCACTCAGTCTCGATCTCCTCACCCAGTGACCCGTCAGTGGAAGATGCTATAATGTATGAACTGGGACATGTAAAAGCCAACTGCCCAAGAACCCACCGGGTGCATGTCATTCACCACCATACACCAAAGATCCCAGGCCCAGATACCTCTCAAATCCCCTTGGAGCGAAGGGAACATTTAGAGTGGGCGGAAAGAAGGTTACCGCCGTGAAGAGACAACGGGGGCACAGTGTCAGCTATCACCAATCCTTCGTGGATCCAAACTCCACCAAGGCAAATTACATTTACCCTACTTCAGGTGCACAAGCTGTGGACTTGCTCACTAACTGCTGATCCATTACACAAGGCTGGTCGGAATGTGGCTTTTGCCAGTCTATGACAATACTATTCCTCCCCATTGCTATGGGGAGACTTGGCCACCAGGTGAAGCGGGCCAAGAGTAGAGAATGGCTTAACGCAGCCACCAGTCAAGCTTCCTCCCATTCCTGTTCCTGCCGTCACAGGGAACCCGTCTGTGTTACCAAGACCAGCAGAGGTAGGGACCCGTGTCCATGCCAACGGCTGAACACACGCACCCTCAGTCTCCACGCTGGAACTGAAACAGCACCAAGCACCACACCAGCAATTGCACCACATCTTCACCCCAGCCGAGAGGCCTGAGCTGATATGGCAGAGCAACAGGAGCACCATAACGAAGACGGCTCAGCCAGAGCTGAAATCCCCGGGCACCACGAGAAGAGGATTCACAGGCAACAGAACAACCCCATAACTATCATTTCCAGAGGACCTAAGCCCAGTCAAGTCTGGGAAGACTGGTACCCCGCCTCAAAGAGACAGTTTTCCAGAGAGCAGGAAGAGCGTGACACCCTTCATGAAGCCTTGGTGGAGGCATGGAGCTCAACCATGCCTCCAGCTCTTTAACCGTCCCGGTTTGTTATAGACAAGGATTCTTATCAAGGAAATTCTTTCTGTGGACACCAGTAAGATGGCAGCGCACATACGGTTGGGTGGTTAACTAAGTACTGGGATATTTAATAGCATGATCATTCCCGGTGGCCATGGTGGTGCAGAAACAGAGATTGGAAGATCCTTCTGGAGGAGATGGGCAAGGAAGTTGCCCAGTTATGTCCAGTCTGTGAGGCTGTGCAAGAGTGGAAAGCCTAAGATCTGGTTCAACGGCCCTTTCCAGCCAATCCCATTAATTGACGGTCCCATTATTCCTAGACGAGTAGCGTGTTGATATATCTCTCTCTTTTTT